>NC_086342.1:44426344-44635954 GCF_032445375.1 Bacillus rossius redtenbacheri | reverse complement strand
AGAGAGATGACTGAGAGAGAGAGAGAGAGAGAAGAGAGAGAGAGAGAGAGAGAGAGAAGAAGAGAGAGAGGAGAGAGAGGAGAGGAGAGAGAGAGAGAGAGAGAGAGAGAGAGAGAGAGAGAGAGAGAGAGAG
This sequence comes from Bacillus rossius redtenbacheri, assembly GCF_032445375.1. Classification (NCBI taxonomy): domain Eukaryota; kingdom Metazoa; phylum Arthropoda; class Insecta; order Phasmatodea; family Bacillidae; genus Bacillus; species Bacillus rossius. Next base: position 44,635,821 of record NC_086342.1, on the reverse strand, counting down.
AGAGAGAGAGAGAGAGAGAGAGAGAGAGAGAGAGAGAGAGAGAGAGAGAGAGAGAGAGAGAGAGAGAGAGAGAGAGAGAGAAAGGCGATATTGTGGAAGACCTTCGAAAGATTCCCGCTATATGGCAGGCCTCAGAGCTGCAACCTCCGACAACCTCCCCTCACAGAAGCTCTCTCGCCACTAACTTGCCAAATCTAAGCCGCTAGCTTATATACGTGCTGGCTGCCTTACAGTAGTAATAAACAAGCATTTATGAAACACTTAAGCTCATTTCTCAACAAATTCTGACGAATGACTGTTTTTTGTCCTGCACCAATCCCCTTAAGCGGGCTGGCTGGCAGCCCGGCGGGAAACGACTAAAGTCGCCCCCGAAACAACCAGTGCCACCCAAAACAATGCGCACAGCAATGTCCAAGCCCCCAACCCCCTGCATGGTAGACTCTTTTCTACTCTGTCGAACTCTTCTTCCAGATCCATCCTTCTGTTTTCCCGTAAGCCTCCTGCTTGTTATTAATGCATGAAAGTTTTGCATCCCGCATGTAAGTGCCCAGGGTTTTCCATGTGTCTATGCAGGTTTTACCTGAGCCCTACTTATCTAGTTTTATCTTAGGATAAACAGTGAGGGGAGTTAGCCATGGCGCCAATCGCAGCTATAGCTGGCCAATCCCCCTCCTAGCACATGATGCATGCTACCTAAACAGAGTAACAGGCGATTTGCCTAAAGGCGTTTTGCCTAAACATGAATTCGTTACGGCGATTTGCCTAAAGTCATTTTGCCTAAAGGCGTTTTGCCTAACGGCGAATTGCCTAACGGCGATTTGCCTAACGGCGATTTGCCTAAAGGCGATTTGCCTAACGGCGTTTTGCCTAACGGCGATTTGCCTAACGGCATTTTGCCTAACTCCTAATTCTTAAACGGCGTTTTGCCTAACGGCGATTTGCCTAACGGCGATTTGCCTAACGGCGTTTTGCCTAAAATGTTACTATGATGACAAAACCTCGTTTTGCCTAACGGCGAATTGCCTAATGGCGTTTTGCCTAACGGCGAATTGCCTAACGGCGTTTTGCCTAACTAAGATTTGGCCAACGGCGATTTGCCTAACGGCGTTTTGCCTAATGGCGTTTTGCCTAACGGAGTTTTGCCTAACGGCGTTTTGCCTAACGGCGATTTGCCTAACGGCGTTATGCCTAACGGCGATTTGCCTAACAGCGTTTTGCCTAATGGCGTTTTGACAAAGGGCGGTTTTTCCGGTATTTCTCATCAATTAAATCATTCGTTATAAAATACTATTAAATTCCTTTTTAATAATTTTTGTGTTATCCTAAATAAGCGCATACTCTTGCTTTAATAAAAAAAAATTGTTCGAAGGTTTCACTTTTGCTCACAAGAGAGCATCTTTGTGTTTTGTAGTTCTAAAATGTGATACTAGAGTTCGTAGATGCAAACAAGCTAGCAGCATTTTCTGCCGTTCTCGTTGATGGTTACAAATTATTCCACGTGATGGCATAAACATCTGTTTGGACTTTTCTTTCGTCTGAAATGGTAAGTTCAAGGACGGATCTAGGAAGTTCTGTCAAGGCAGACTGCCTGACCCCGGTGCCAGGTTTGAAAGGTGTGCCCGTGGTGTCGAACAAATTTTTTTTTTAATTTTATAATTTAAAAGTTTATAACAAGTAAAATAAAACTATGTTATTTTAGCTTTCATTTTCGTGGTTCTTATAAACTTGAACGCCTATAGGAGTATATATAGCTACACAGTGCGTAAAATCAAACGTACACTATAAATGGGTGTTAGAATGGTTTATTTGTTTAAAATTAAATTGTGTATATTTATTGCTGGTCGGTTGGTAAGATTCCGGAAAAGGGCTTGATACGTGGCGTTGGAAAGTAAAATGGTAATTGTGGGTTGGGGGGGCTCAATTCACAATTTATACCCACTCCTGGTGACATACTATGAGTTCTCAATAAATTTTCTTTTTAGTTAGAAACATAATTATTTTAAAATTTACTCTGCTTTGAAAACCTTTTTATGTGACGAGTAACTAATAAGTTATTGTGCTTATATTTACATGGGAAAAAAATACGAAATATATGTCGCGTTTGTTCATTTCAATTTCCTCTGATTACATGTAAACAATGGCTGTACAGACACGTCTTGTAAAGCCTGGTTCACATACATATAAGCAGATCGCGCCGACTAGACCGAGCGGGAAGATGGCAAGCCCAGTCAGAGCGCGTCTGCGTTTTCCGCTCGAGCCCCCATTTAAAGGTGACTCACGCCGATGTTATTTGCGCACCGAAAAAGCAGACTTCATTGATAGTTACCAGAACTTCATCGTTTCACACGTTCTGAAACCTATGTTTTGTGATCAGTGAAATAGAGTGTAGTAAAAGTACCTTAGAATGAATAAATTATTGTAACTATATGAAATTGGCAAGTTATAATATCTACTCGTTTCACTCAAAATCAATTAAAAATATTTCGTTTTGAAAGCGTCTGATAAGTAGCACTAACTTTTCAAATTATTGAAATACACAAAATAAGAATATAATAGTTTTCCCACCATTTCGTTTAATTTTTTTGTGGTATTCGACTAAATACTATACAGAAAAATATAATTTAGGCCTACGTCTTTTTTGTTGTATAGCTAACACCTCGAAAGTTTATGTACGAAGAAAAAAGTGGCCGTAAGCAGATATCTTGAATCTAAACATTAAAACTAATCTGCTTCATGTAAACGACCATATATGTCCACTCTGTCTGATTGGCGCGATCAGCGTACATGTGAGTCGGGCTTAACATCATGTTTTAGGCACCCATGTCTCTCGTATACTTGGTGTAGCTCGCACCAGCTGGAAAATTAAGAACGCTAGTAGTACGTTGACCCAAGCTATTTAAATGATACAACTTAGCAGTAGCTTGTGAACTAAGAGCGCTATTTGTGCTTTTTTATGCTCATGTTGGTATATTATGATGCGTCATATAGCCTATTTAAAAAAAATGAGGTATAAAACTAGCAAGTATAACTGTATAAATGTAATCGTGTACAACACTAGAAGCGCAGCGAGTTTCATTACGCGTAAAAAAATATTCGCGAAGTTGCAAGACCATTCTATATTTTCGTGGTATTAAAATACAATCTAGTAAACTTCATAACACAGGTTGCGTTGATTCCGAATAGTAAATTTTATGATAATTTCTTCTTGTCTCTCCTCTTTTAAAACTTCAGTTGTTCTATTAAGAAGTGCAACAATTTATTGACTATCGTAGTAAGTTTGGCTGTTTCCGCACTAAGCTGCGACTGGGGGCTTATTCTAAGTATATCGTTACATACATCGAGTCATCTCGACATCGAGTTCACTCGATAGGGTTTCTAACGACAAAAAATATCGAGAGCAAGAAAAATGTATTCTAAGTATGCTATCGTTACGACGACACAGACGCTCGGGTAAGTTCGGAGTTTTCGATACCCTCCCCTTCTTTACTGACACGAGAGTGGGCATGGCGTCAAAGTGGCAACAAAGCGAATGAAAAATACATATTTTATTTAAGTAATTTTAATAAAATTATATATGGGATTCACAAAGTATGTAATATTTACGTCGGAAGTGATATATTTTATGTTGAGTGTAATTTTTGCTAGTTAAAAGATAAATTGTAGTAATAAACACAGTAGTTAAAAAACTATCGCGATAAAGAATTTAAGTTAGAAAATGTGGTGACAATTCAGGCGCGGAGGTGTTTATATGTTGTTTGTGTTATAAACTACACGGCTACACGACTTACGCGAAATGGATTCCAAAAATAAAGTAAGTTCACGTAAAGGACGCATTTCTGAAAGAGAGCAACAAATCATGATGGAGTTTATGAATATCATCCAGAGCTGCTACGAAATAAATTTTCGCCTATTTTCACCACAGCCAAGAAAAACCAACTCTGGGGCGAGCTTAGTGGTTTACTGAATTCGAATGGTTTGGGACCTGAGAAAAAGACAAGTGGATAAAGGTATTTATGAAATGTCTATTTAAATAATTAGTTAGGCTTAGTTTTGAAATATATTTTGTGGGGAAACTAAAAACTTAGGCTCCACTTGGGTAGCCAATACTTTATGTGCGGCTGCTTCCCACACACACACTTAAAATGTTGGTGTATTTATAAGCCCCACTTCTATGGAGATAAACATACATGTAACACGTTGGGCTGTGTTAAACTGTGTAGAAAAAAAAATCAATATTATGTATGTGGCTCTCCGATGGTAAATCTTGATATTAAGTAGGCCACAGTTAGGTGTTAATTAAATAGAGGTGCAAACATGCATAGATATACACTAGGGTAAATGAAATTATCAATAACAGAACACAACACTCTTAAATAAAATATATAATTATTTATTAAAAATGAAAAATGGATTCAAAGTTTACTCTTATTAATTATATTTGTTTAATTACTAATTATCTTCAAACAACCTAACTGGTACTTGGCATCATATATCACAAATAAATTTCAATTACCAGGAGTTATGGTGCGCACATTTAAGTTTTAACAAAAGTCTTTATTCGGGTTCGTCGGAATTCCACAGTTTTAATATATGTTTTTAGGGATCTTAATTAAATTTACCTCGGCTAGTAAGGTTCGAAATGTCGTCGGTAGAGCTCAGAGCCTCTCAACCTATAGGACCTCTGAGTCGATGAAATAGTGTGTAAAACGGTTAAATTTGTATCAAAATATTATTAAAATCGTAGGTAATGTCAAATTACTTCCAAATATCAATGTTTACATATGTTTCTGACGGCGATGTGACGGAAAAACGGGAGTTACGTGACGAGTGCATAAGTTGAGGAAGCAAATTTTTGGCACTTTTATTTACTCACGTTTTACACTCCTAAGTTATTTATCTTTTTAGATAAATCCTAATTTAGTATCTGGACTCCCTAAAGATACATAATTTCCATCCTCTATTCGGGATGCCTACTGCTAAATAGCTAATTCGTAGGATTTATTATCGCCGACGTCACGAAGTTACAGCTCTCTTAGCTGGCCATTATAGAACTCTCTTCCTACTAGCTTCTTAAATTAAGCCAGTAAAACTTAACTTTCAAATGGCGGCCTGTGATTGGCCGAAAACCAAAATCAGTTACATAATTTCCTTAGTAAAACGTGAAATCCGCACGCAACAATAGCGTGGATTACAAAATTTCACGTACAATTTAAATAAGAAATTATTAAAATAATAATTTACATTATAAAATAACGGCGTTAACTTTACCGTTTACCGTTTTAAAGTTCAATTAGTCCTTAGAGGGGTCCCAACAATACACATTTCAAATAGTTCAGAAAAATCCATAGAGTCACTTTCTCATAGATACACATAAAAATAAATTACCGTTTCTGAAAATAAATAACATTAGACATAGAGCAAACAAAATAAATAAATCGTAATAAATAATAATTAATCTGTCAAAACAAATAACATGTTGCAGTACAATTTATATGTGTTTTGGTTGGTATTTTATTGAAATGAAAGTCTAGTGATAGCCTAATAAAGTGGTAACAGAGCCACCGATGTACAAAAAGTGGTTATGTTGTTCAACTACGTTTAAGAACTTTGTGGTAGTTATAGATGAGAGAGGTGCATTAGGGGGAAAAAAGAGACACAAATATCTCCAGAAATGTATTATCTTACTTAATGAAATTTTTGTAATTATTTAAAAAGGTGCTAATTACTAATTGTTTAATATATTTCTGGTATTTTTCAGTTTTAACAATTTGCTAATATTGGTGCACAAAAATAAGGCAAAATCTGGAGAATGGATTAACTTTGCTTCATTAAAATTACGGAAAAATTTTGTGAGAAATTGGTTAGGTTCTTTAGCTACATAAAATTATAAAATAGTGTGAATGGCTCACTATATGCTATAATGTACAAACCTTATCTTCTTAACTTAACATACAAAAGATTCATCACAGATATATGCAAATGTAATTTAGGGCTCCCCACCCCCACACACATGAAAAAAAAAACTAACATACTATAAAACAATTTATTTTAACATTACAATTTGGTAAAAGCATAATAAAACTTAAGAAAATGTGTGGCCATAGAAGTTGGAACCGTATTACAATATGTAATCAATAATTTATTATGTAATTAGTAAGCTAGTAAAATCTGTTTTCTTTTAGACAAATCATAGTCGTAAGTTCACACACAACTGTCGCACTAAATCACGACTCAAGCGAAATATAACCCAAAAAATAATTTTCTTTCATTTCAAAGGGATTAGTTTTATCCCGAAGAAGTTTCCTTTCTTTGCGCATATCTACGCCTTCGTCTAATTCGACAGCTACATGTAACAAATACCGCCTCCACGCATCGCCGATTATGACAGTAACGATGTATTTATTTGTTTCGTTAGCTTCATACCCTCTCATTACGAAACGATAGCTTGTAACGATTTTGTACATCGAGAATGACGTCACAGAAAAACTTAGAATACGAAATTGTCGAGAACGAACGATAATCGATAGGTAACGTCAAATTCAATCGAAACTATAAACTTAGAATAAGCCCCCTCCTTGAAAAAAGCTGCGTAAAACAGTTACGCTACCTAATCTCTGAAGTCAAAGCGATTGTTTAACTCGTTTGATGCGTAATGATTGTTAATTTAATGTGTTATGTAGGGCAAACATTACGGTGGGAAATCTCATATCAAATGCATTTGCCAATTAGATTATTTTATGTTACGTAAAGAGAATTTTGGCAGAATTTCTGAATAATCGATACGAAAACATTAGCAGCTAGCAGCTAGTGATGAAAAGGCAGGTGTCTTCATGCAATTTATTATTATATTATGACACTGCAAATATGTTTCTACATATTTTATTCAAGTGTCCTTGCAGTGAATAATTTTTCTTACTATCACACTTTAAATACAGTAAAATTTAATTATTGAATTTGTATCAATTATTATCTTAATAGTTTTATATTACTTATAAATAACTTCCAAAGGGGTTTACGAATTTACTTCTGTTTTTATACAAAAATATTTGTACAAGTTGTGCATATTTTAATTTTCAAGTATCAGCAGGCACATATGTATAAACCCAATTTGGAAGAGACCAATATAATTTGAAAATGCTTTTAACATCCAAATCAAATAATCTCCTAAATTTATTTATTTCGTTAACCCTCTGTTTTGTGCTAATGTGTGAGATAGTAAGTACCTACCAAATAAATACAATACATATGCTCACTTTTGCTTTTAATTGTAATGCTATTTGATTAGAAGTTTAGGCCAATAATCTTTGTGCACGTCTGCTAAGCGAAATCTTCTAGTAGTCCAGGCAGATAAAAAATTATAGGTATGATTCTCAGATCAATCAGTTTTTTTTTAAATGTAATTATAGATGTTTAAAATATGTTTTACGTTATTTAAAAAGATTTTTTAAGTGTAATGTAATAATAAACCCTTGCTCGATTTGTTTTCATAGGCATTTCTATCACTTTTCATTTACTCCCAGCACCTGGAATATCACACTCATTACAACGAGTAGCCCCTGATTTTTCGGGTGAAACAGTAAGGGTAGCATTTTTATTTCACAGTATAATTAGATAATAAAATGGTCAGTAAAATTGTTGGTATCAACTTTCATCAAATATAATAATTAATAAACGGTGTTTAAAATTATATATCTATTTTTTCAATTTATTTTCGGCACCGTAATACACCATAGCAGTAAATTTGGTTATTCAGCTCGTATGATAAAAACATTCCAGTGTTTATCGTGGTTATTCATACGACCATTAATGAAATTCCCGCCAAACTGTGTGTTAGCCAAATTTTTTGAAAAAATCCATAACTCCCAAAAAATCACCAATCGCTCAAAATACGTGAGTGTGTTGGATAGATCTTGATGTCCTGTATCGCCTTGCTTCAGCATGGCACTAATTTTTTGAGCTGCCGGTAGGATTTCATAGCTAAGAAGAGTGGAAAGGAGTTTAAAAAATTTTTCTCAGTAGATCTGAAATGCTATATTTTCTCATACTCATTGCTTAAAAAAGCTAACGAAATCAATGTCTCAAAAACACTTTCAAAACCCAAGAGATAGCTACGTCGCAAATAATATTTTTATGACACAATAATTGGGAGAGAGGTGTCAATATCACATGTTACAACGATAAAAAGGATGATTATTAGTAAAGGAAAACGTTATCCGTATAACTGTATTATTTACGTACCCGAGGGACGCACCCAGTATGGGAGCGGGTCTTGGGTAAGGATGTGGGAGGGAGTGATGCCTTTGAATGTATGTCTCAACATGTTATAATTTTTTCAAGGGACCAATCAGGGAAAAAAATGTTATAAGCTATATTCTGTCTGTACTAGTGTTTTATCTCCATCCCCAAGACGGCAGTGATGATGTACATGACGGTGGTGCGCTCATACATCGGTACAATATGGCGTCCACTTCACTGGTGTTGCCGACTTACCCTGCTGTGAAAGTGTGTCGTGTCGTGTAGTGCAGTGCAGTGCTGAGATTGCCCGGTATACCAGCCAGGATCAGGCCGAAATTGAATTACGTACGAACAGGAAAATGTCAATGGACGTAAAGGTAGCACGACTGTACCGGAGAAAAGTATTAGAGCAGTATTATATTGGCTGTTCAAGAAGGATTGAGGTCTCAATCAAGAGGTAATAAAAGAATTAAATAAATGTGTATTGATTTAATAATTATGACCAGTACAACTATTTGATAAACATACACATTTTAAATTATCAACCTTAAAATTTAACTCCAATACCTTCCTTTAAAACTACAACCTTATACAAATGTACAATATTAATTACATAATTATTGTTCTATAGATAAAACGAGGAAGGAAAATAATGTATTTGCTAGTATTCACAAAGTCTCAGATGGCGAGCTCAAAGATTTATGTCAACGAAGTCTATATGCAAATTAAGTGTGTGTTTACAAAACACGCCGCAACTTACAGTCCACAGGTAGTACCGCCTTTCCACTGTTTCGTATACAGACTCCCTAAGCTCCGACTTGCGCTCACAACGTTCGAGCAGGTACACTCGCAATTCACTTCGCTATCACTATGCCTGAGGTCACTTAACTGCATCAACAACAATGACACATCAGTCGAACGAACAGGTACATATTTATACCACTCGGCCGAAACTCTATAGTGTTCTGACATAATCGGGCGTTTGACCAAAACAAGCTCAACGAAATAAAAAAAAAATGACCACCGATCCTTCCTTCATGGAAGCCACCACCATACTAACCTCCCGCCACTTATGCCAAATTAAATATTACGTAAGTTGGTATGATGTCATATCCGCCATCTTGTTTCAAGATGCTGGAGGCGGTCATCTTGTTTTCGTCTGCTGGAGGCCGCCATCTTGTAAGTTTATTTAGTACCTGCTAGAGTGCAGAATTCATTTATTGTCAGGTCTCCATCTTGGACGCCATCATGAAATTTGGGCGCCATTTTGTAATTCTCTAATTATTGAGCTAGAAATTCGGGAAAAATTCTAAAATTTATAAAAAAATCTGCAATTAATATACTGATTTATTCGATCTCGTAGGTTCGATCCTTGATCAATTAATTTAAATAAATAATGACAGGTTCAAGAAATAAAACACCCTAAATTTTCAAATAAATAATTTTCATTACATAATTTCTACTCTACTACAAGAACACTTTCGAAAGTTAACATTCTAATAAACATTTCGTTCTGCATTGGGGTGAAATGTGTAATTCTCAGCTCCAAATGGTTTATTCTAGACAGAGACCAGCCAGATCCTTTAGTGACATAGTCTTCTTCCTCCTGGCATAGTTTTTCAATACCGTGTTTAACAGCTTGCTTCACTTCATTAGAACTGTAAATAGTTGCAGCAGATGTCTTGAAGGCACATTTCTTCTCTTTATCCTCGAACGGATAAGGCTTACTATAGATACAGTCGAGCCATAAGTTATATTTTAATGGTCCGTTCGTTGCTACGTCATCAGTAAGCTGATTGATTATGTCCTGCCATATATCATCAAGAAAATTACAAATGTCTTTGACTCACCAAGCGTATTTACATAATAGTAGTCTTTGGCCGTTCCACGAAATTCAGATTGCGCCAAGTGGAATCTTATTTGATGACTACGCAATATAAGTTTCAAGTCTGTAGTATATATGCGTTAGAAGAAGTTAATCTAAGTCTACCCAGATGAACTTAGCATCATCCAAGTTTTTGGGCTGTATTTAATGAATTTAATTTAATAATAATAAAGTAATTTAACTAATATACAAAATTAATAAAGGACATACCATCGCTCGAATAAAAAACTTAACTTCATCTGCGTGAGTTCAAATTCATTAGTAAAAATAACTTTTGTATTAATAGTATGTGAAGAACTAAGAAACATAAGTTAGACGTGACAAACGAATCAAACGATAAACTGTTATTAGCGCATTCAGTTCGCTACCCGCCACGCGCTCCATAGCAGACTTAGAGAAATGATACACACTCACTTTTAGGTAGATTTAAAAGAAATGCTACGTATTGTAGCCGTTACCATGATGCGACTTCCGGAAATTTTTTATATAGTTTTTCGTTTCATGGTTCATAGACCCCAAAACCACAGTCAACTCAAAAGTTTATATGTATATATATATATATATATATATATATATATATATATATATAACTTTCTTGTGGGCACGATAACTGTCGTAATTTTTCTCAAATCAATTCCAAACTGATACATAAAATCTAACTGTGAAAAATCTCGGTCGAGTTCGTTAATGGGCAATATCCGACCAAAGGGGTAGAAATGTGGAAGGTTTTTCAAAAAACCGATAAATGGTTCTAACTACCGTAATATTGAAAATATTACATCCGTTTGAACGTAATAAAACTCGTTGGAGTAATGCCAAAATCTTTCGTCTTAAAACGTTTTTGATATAACCAACCATAACTGCAAGGGGTTGAAAAAACAAGGGTTGGTGGACAAAAAATTATCATAACTCTATTCGTAGGCATAACATCGAATTTGTACAAATTATGTATTTTTTTTTTATAATTTTTATCTTAAAACTTTTGTCTAAAGATATTTTTGAATAGACGAACCATTGATTCAAGGGGTTGAAAAAATAAGGGTTAAAATTAAAAAAAAAAACATAACTCCCTCAGTTGGTACACTATCAAATCCGTTTAAATTGTTCGTACATTTTATAATTTTTATCTAAAACTCATGTCTGAAACAATTTTGATAAGACGAACCATTATTGCGGGAGGTTGAAGAAATAGTTACTTTGAAATCTACCTACGCATGTAGGCTGTGCCAAAAGGGATTTTTTTTCATGACCTATTCATTTTTGGTTGTTTGGTACCTACTACATAACCTAAAAATGACTGATGTTATTTTAATAAAAATTTTCATTTTGGATGAATAAAGGGTACCCTATGTCCTTTTCTGTACCCCTGACAACGTGTATGCAAAATTTCATGATTATCGGTTAAGAAGTTTAGGCGTGAAAAGATCACAAACAAACAAACAAACAAACTCACTTTCCCATTTACTATATTAAATTATTATGTATGGATTTGTTAATTAGTTACCTATTACATGTCAAAGATACAAAATGATTGAATTCGTGGAACATAGCTTAAAAAATTAAAATCAATTAAGGTACGTATATGAAATAATGTATTATGAAAAATTAAATCATACAAAATATAGACAAATTATGGATAACGTTATAATATTGGGAATTTAATCAGCTTCACTATTTTCTTAAATAGCAGAAATTATATTAGTCGCATTAAACACGGAGGTGAATGTTTCAGGTGGTTTTATAGTTTTTGATTCATAACGAGCGTGAGCTCAGTAGTAAATAACCGTCGCTACATGAGCGCAACAGCACATTGTTCTGTTTCCATTTGCACAATCACAAAAATATCTTTGAATATCTTCATAGGTGTTCGAATATGGCTCATACTCGATAAAGCAATTATATGTCTTGCTGTTAATGTGCCTGGATAGTGCCCATATTTTTATAATATTTTAGCGATCTTTTAGGAATTAAAGGTTTAATTCGTTGTCAGTAGTTATTTCAGTAAGTTTATACTGCTTGTGATAATTGATAAGTGTAAGTAAATAATATTTTAAGGTCAGTTTCACTCAGTTTTGGAAAATCCATTAGGATATTTGAAGATAATTTCGTAACAGGTTTTCTACGCTGATTCAAGTTCTCATTTTTAAGCAAATCTTGCATTGCAAACTCTGCTGAGTGACAGTGAGCTTGCTTCGCGGCTCGTCGACAGTTGAAGCCCCTAGCGAGGCACGCGACTGCTCTCAAATGGAACGGAGCTGGCAACACCGTATGACCACGTGGTCAAGCCGGCGCTCCCCCCCCCCCCCATCAACCCTAGGGAATGACGGGTTTATGTCTACCCAGTCAGGCATGCTGGCGACAGCAAGGATGTCTGGCGAGCCGGCTGGTAACTGGGCGCTGAAGACCATGTCGATGGTCTGCAGCTGACCACACTACACGGTACACTATTACATCGTAGATGAATAGAAGTATGGAGCTTAGGAAGATACCAACATACATTCATGTGTGTAGGCTATATGTAAATAAATATTACATACATAATATGTATTGTTTTCTCCCAGCACATATAAATAATAACGTAAATCGTTTCTGTATATAGTAATTGCTTTTAATAAAGTTTTTTGTTGTTATTATTTTTTGTTTCCCTTACAAGAGAAATGTTTAAAACGTGTATATGTTATCCCACGTGATGATGTATCAGGAACTGCTGGTGTAGTGATGGAACCGCCTGTGCCTTATAACGATAATCTGGGTAAACTCCCTGAGAGGCGCCTACAATTTCTCATGTGGATTTTCTTTCAGTGCTTCCAATGACGTCAACTATTTGCTTCGTCAGATCGACTTAATTGTATCCCCGTCCTTTCATGCGCTCTAAATTGCGAAATAATTAATAACAAACAAATTTGTAAATCACTGAAATAATGTTTTAAAATAAATTTTAAAATATTTTAGTCTACCTTTATAACAAATCTACGCCTGTAACTGCGTGCATTTAAGGACCTTCCCTAGCATTCTCTAAAATCTGTGTGTATACGATTTTTTTCCCACGAAAGAAAAAATGCATTATCTACCAGTCATGTTCTACTTTTTTTCGTATCGCATACATTTACAGAGAGAAAAAATGGCGAAAATAGCGGTAAAGCACATATTAAGAGCCTGGTTACTCAGTTTTCTTAAATAAAATTCAAAATATACCGCATTAAATTAGTAGATTAATCCTTTGAGTTTCATAGCTTCTAATAACACTACAGTGTTACAGATCTTGTTTGCTAGTAATTCGTATAGGCGTGGTGCGTGCCGCAGCATTGAATGCATTGCCTAGGTGGGGCAACTGCACAGCTCAAATATTTAACCTTAATACTTAGCGCTGCGTGCTACGAGAAAGGCCATTTCGTAAAGAAAATGACTATATGAAATGTTCTTAATTTATTTATAACTGCTCAAATATAACTAACATTCAATTACTATCCACGGAATTATTTCAAACTATAAGTATAACCGAGTAAGAGAAACCATTTCATAACAAATTAAATAGTTAATTGTTACGCAATACATTACCATCAATTAGTTTTTGTATTCCATGTACTTTTATTGACTTACATCTATGTAGTAAAAAAAAAAAATCCTGTAAGAAGAATTTTTTTTTTCTACGGCCAGCTTCTGTAAAACGAGATGACAACAAATTTAAATAAATAATGCACCAAGTGTTCAAAATTAAAGCGAAAGTACAGTCTACTGCAAATGTACAAACTATAATATACTCTGCATTAGTTACGAAAACAGTATTACAGTGCAAGCGGGAACTCGTAGAAATCTTGCAATGAGAATACAGACATTGTTATGACGGGGCTGTAACACATAAAAATAATAATAAATGAAATGGCATTAAAAAAAGAAGCTCGATTCCTTGCATTTAAATAGGCACACCTATAAAAATCGGTCTTAATATATAGTTATATATTCTAATAACCAACTATAATTGTATATTTTAGAAATATTGCACGTAATTAATTTGGTAATATAACTTATCAGCTGTAATCGAATACGATTAAAGAGTTCATTACTCTATGCCCACGCCGCTAACTCCACAGCCGTCGTTGCCATTGTAACCGTTGTTTGTTTATTTACATTTTTTGACGGTAATTTTAAATACCTATTATTTTGGAGCTTAAACCTACTAAATTTTAATTTTTGTGAACTCTAACGACGTTTTTCGCTTTTATTTGCATTTTTCTGGACAGTTTAAGAATTTTAGCCCAACCAAGCTGTGTATCTGAGCGCTGATTAGCTGCGGGGCCTTTCAACTTGGATAGCGTCGTTTGCTGAACTGTTTGGAAGAGATTGTTGAAAAAGGTACGCCATTGTGTCGGCTTGACTGGTGTAGGCTTGGTGCAGGCCTCTCTGCACCAGGCATTTAAATAGTGATTTAGGGCGAGTGCGTGTGACGGGACGACTGCACACTGTCACCTTATATTGGTGGTGCAGTCTGTGCATATTATTTTCGCACGTTTTCGGCCGCAGTAAGATTTCCTCAGTTTAATTCCCAGTGACGCTTCGCAGCTAAGAGGTAGGCCCTATCTTGCATGTGTCACGGTACCGAGGCTATTGACGTCGTGTACATAGTGTCTCAGATATTGCCCGCACGTGACCAAAACCCTTACTAACAGTACTTAAAATTTAAAAAAATATGTTTAGAACATAATTTGGGCTGTTTTCGTGTATGTAATTTTGGCACAAAACATTTGATAGGCGACCGCCCCAGTAGTCCTAGGGATTGGAGTTGAACCCTACTGACTTGAGTGAGCCGAGGATATTATTATTTACCCTGAGATTAAAAACATTTGCAATATAATATATTGTTAAAAAAACCTGGACGTGGCCAGTAGGATGGGCATATATTATATGCCCATCCTACTGGCCACGTCCAGGTTTTTTTAACACTATTTATTTTTCAATAGGCTTCGGACTGGATTGGTTTTTCCCATTAGTTTTTCGCATTAGAAATTTGCATTCCATATTAATACTGTAATAACCTTGATTGTTTTTGCCATAATTGTATTAATTTCAGTAACCAATTTTGACAAACAATGTTTTCAATATTTTTCATGTTTTCCCACTTTGTGTCTGAGGATGAGATTTAATGTCATTTTGCATTAGGTAATAATAATTTACAATTTAATGAAATTTTAATCATTGCCACAGAATTTATTAAACGTTACAAGAACCCTGATTGCTCTTTATTCATTTAATTGTGATGCTCTTAAAACCTTATAGAATCCAGTAAACCTGATAAATAATTTAATTTTTGTTTTATTTATTTTCATCTAATTATCACGGTGTTCAATTACTTTTGCCTAGCCTAGTTAAATGTTGGTCAGTAGTTGTTTGTTTTATTGATTAATTTATGTAATGGTAAGAGTGTTTGTGTACTAAATTTCTAAGCAGTCTTTTTGGGTATTACTGCTATTCACTGCATGTAAATAAGATTAGCAGTTTTACACAGCAAATGAAAATTTATCTCACCTGTAATACATATTCTATTTACACGTGTCAGTTTCGACCGAACAGCGAACTATTTACAACTGTTATGTTCGGACATAGCAAAGCTGTACAAGACGTATGTGTAGGCTGAAACTATTTTATTTTAATTTGCATTCATATAAAAAATTATTGACCTAGCTGTGTTTTTCTCTATGCTAGCTGTATATAAAAATGTGAAGATGTAATGTTTCAATTTATAGTAGACATAATGGATACAACATATAGAAGCTCTTTCTGTGATGGTTTAATAAACCAAGTACGGTAATAGGTGATTTATATTGCGCATTCGGTAGCCCACAGTCAATATTTGGTCATAGTTCAAAATTTTAAGTGCTGCAGACAATGCTGGCGATGTTGTTATCTTGAAACAATGTAAGTTTTATTTGAGCAAAATTTAAAAAAAATGTACTATATGAGACATGAGTGCAGATGTGAATATGTGGAAGTGTGGAACTAAAGGAAATGTCACTGATAATACATATTTGGAGATCTGCAGTCAACTAACCGATAGGTCGATGACCTGATGATATTTTTTCTCATCTATTATATTTTCTGTTTTTTTGTGTGTCTAACACTCAAGCGTAAAGACTTTAAATTATTAATTTACAATGTTTTTGTAATATATCCAAATAGCTTCAAAATTTGCATTGAACAAAAGTTCTGAGATTTTTTCTCTTATTACATCAATTTTTTTATAATGTCAAATTATTTATCATGCCCTCTAAAAAAGTGGTAATACATGAATTTCAGACTGTTTAATACACTTAAAATACAGTGTGATCATATTATTATTGGTTTGCAGACTGTTGATTGTCAATTGTAAATTGTTTGGTCATGTTGGGTATCCGCTAACAGTTGGCCAGCAAGGTCGAAATTTTTATAATTATGAAAAGAAAATTCAAAATTAAATATTTCATCAGACTCGCCTGAATGTGAAGAAGTGGTGACTTTATCATTGTATTGGACACGAGTGTATAGCCTAAATAAAGTCCTTTGCACGCCTCTGTCCAAGTTTTCCATGAATGCGGTTCGTAAATTTTTAGATATAGTTGTGGGTGTGAAAATATCGTTTAAGAGATGCCTGACTCATTTAAAGTACCACTTCGACCTAGACTGATACGTATCTTCATTTCGTACTAACTTAAAATTTTTGCACTCATATTTAATACTTTCGTAAAATAAAAGCATTTTTCAAACACGTTGCAACGCCGTTCGTTTGCCTGATAGTTGACAGCATTTAAAGCACCATTTCATTTTTTCT
The DNA here is from genome assembly GCF_032445375.1 of Bacillus rossius redtenbacheri. Taxonomy (NCBI): domain Eukaryota; kingdom Metazoa; phylum Arthropoda; class Insecta; order Phasmatodea; family Bacillidae; genus Bacillus; species Bacillus rossius. Next base: position 44,618,899 of record NC_086342.1, on the reverse strand, counting down.
AAAGTTTTTTTAATGCGTTTTTATGTAAGCATTAAAACTATTTTATTGTGGTGCCATGGACTTACAACCATTACATAAATTACCCGTCTGGATTCATTACAATATTTTGAGACAATATGTATTCCACAAGTCTCCTAGGCGCCTCAGGGTACCTGAAGATGTGGCCAAAGATACTAGCAAATTGTCCGCCGTAGGTACGGACACGTTTAACGCCAGATGAGCGCTAGAATGGGCCTACTGTACAACATAGGCTACCTACATATTACGTGTCTGATATACTTGGCAACGTGCGAGGGACGCAAGATAAAGAAGAATGGGCGGGAGGACACGTCACGAGAGTGGGAATCCAGGTAGCAGTGGTAGCCCACACAACAAACTACAAGATCACCACTACAGATCTTGCCTCAAATGATCCCACAAAGGTTTTTTTATCGCTAGAACGTTCAACTTATTACCGCTGTAATGTGGAATTAAATCAAACTAATATATTGCGTAATTGTGTTTATTATAAATCAATGTTAAAAATATATTTCTTGAGATATCATATAATATGTTATTTGTTTTACTTTTGCTTTCCTCACCACTCTGGTACGTCGAATTGACACCGAATATAAATATCTCCAATAAACACTGATATACACCTCCCACAAAACCAAATTACGTGGTACAGTTGTAAAACACTGGACCCTGGTATGATTCCCAGCCCGGGCGCAATGATTTTGGTTTTACTTTATTTCGCGTCACAGCAACTTGCCTCTGAGATTTATCCTACAAATGTGTTGAATTGTTGAATAGCAACGGCTGTAATTAAGTTATAGTCGGGTAGCTATCTAAAAGACAGCCAATAAACTCAAAGGGCGCATTACCTTGTAGTAAAGACATCCCATCTCTCTCTCCCCCTCCCTCACCCACACATACACACACTTGCACACCATACTAGAAATCCTCGAATCCAATAAATAAAACGACCAAATATATCTTACACTGTACTTGAATCACTGTGTTATGATAGAAAGTAAACATTGCAAGTACTCGCGTCATGCCCATATTTAGAAAGTCTGGCAATACATCAATGTGGAAAACTGAAATTAGTCAATGTAAAAGACACTGAAGTCAAAGAAGTGAAAAAAATATTTTTAACCAGAATGAGGAAATAAATGAAGATTAACACAAATATTTTGCAGCAACCATTGCATAGTATAGGCCTGTATATTTAGTGCACGTTTTAAAACACATTTGCGAAACACTTTGATGATTCAAACGCAATAAATAAGTATTTCTTTCGTATTTTCCTAAACGCCTGAAAATATTATGTTTCTAATAAACTTTTATTGTTTGTGTAGACTACCGTTTCAAAGATTTCACCAGTATTAAGAATGTTTAAATGGAATTATATCCATCATTTAAATGGTTAATTGGCTATTGGTTCACCGAAGTGCAAGTGCCCTTGTCATAGTTTTTTTTTTTACAAAGACATGCATTTAAATGATTGATTTACTTTAACCAAATATACCAATTGAAATTTCAGCGATTCTGTGATACCCAACCAACTTACCAACCTCTGTTTCCCGATACATTTTTAGATAATATTATTCATGAGAATTAATAAAGTATAAATATTACATCTTACTTTTTTTTTAAACAAAAATTGATTTTCAGTGTTGAGGTTGTTGGGAACCTCTATCGACAAAATTAGACATGTTTTTCCTATTGATAAAAGTCAGTAACAAAGATTTTATTGAAATACGCCAGGAAATGACTGCGCAAGGTATATACACATAAAAAATGCCTGGTATTAAAAATACAAATGTTATTCTTAACGGAAATAGATACATATTATGACAGTGTGTTGTTTCCTGGATAACAAAATAAAATAGAAAAATTGCATATTGTAACCAGTGTGAAAATCAAAAAAGGACGGAGATTGCAACCTCCATTTGTAAAGGATGTTACTGATGATTAAAACTCTTTGGCGTACTGATTGCGAGAATCTTGGGATATGTGAAGTTTCAGTGTGTATTGATATAAAACTTACAGCAGGCTGCTCAAAACATACCTACGCCGACTATACCGTACTATATATACCTACGCTATTGTTGCATTTCTTTATTACATTTAAGTGTACCTATTTACTTGTGTACAAGGTTCAGATAATCTCCGGCGTTGTCAGTGCCGTAATATTGGCGGTAATTTCAACAACCCTTGCGACACCGTGCGATTTCCGCCGCAACTAGTACTGCTTTTGAGCAGTTTCTATCTGACGGTGGCGACATCTTGCGAAGTATGCACGAACTAAGTCTTGCTATTGATTATTGGTGCCATCTAGTAACAAAAAAATTAATTTAATTTGGGGCGAATGGAAACATTGATTATTCCACAGCGAATTGGTTTGTATTTTGCAATACGGTTTATTTAATCAAAACTAGATTTGAAATAATAAACCTTGAGACAAATTGATTGCTTGATAAATTTGGCCAAGAATGGTGATTCTCCTGACGGCGTTTTGCCTAACGGCGAATTGCCTAACGGCGTTTTGCCTAACGGCATTTTGCCTAACAGCGAATTGCCTAACGGCGTTTTGCCTATCGGCGGTTTGCCTAACGGCGATTTGCCTAACGGCGATTTGCCTAACCGCGATATGCCTAACGGCGTTTTGCCTAACGGCGAATTGCCTAACGGCGTTTTGCCTAACGGCGAATTGCCTAATGGCGTTTTGCCTAAAAGAGGAAAAAGCGTTTTGCCCAACGGCGAATTGCCTAACGGCGTTTTGCCTAACGGCGTTTTGCCTAACGGAGAATTGCCTAACGGCGTTTTGCCTAACTACGATTTGGCCAACAGCGTTTTGCCTAACGGCGTTTTGCCTAATGGCGTTTTGCCTAACGGCGTTTTGCCTAACGGCGATTTGCCTAACGGCGTTTTGCCTAAACGGCGTTTTGCCTAAAATTAGGCAAAACGCCTTTAGGCAAAATGACACATGCACCCTAAACATCCTGCATGATTAGAGCGTATAGGCTTCGGCCTGAGACACACTTAGTCTCCCTCCCTAACCCGGAACCCTCCCAAACACACTTAGTTTTAATTTAGGTTAGGAAAAAAAATCACACACAACTGGCATTCGACACTTCCTAGTGTATTGTAACCGTTACGTCGCGTCTGACGGAGCTTACCTTTCGGATACGTAACACAGGCAAAACGAATACAACGCGGGAACTTCAGTGCTGGCGCATGATTCGTTGAAGAAGTTCGCCCACATCAGCGACGTAACGACGAAGAGGAAACTTCTCCCCGACCTACTTTTAATCATAATTCGAATGAAGGTTTGCCATTTCCGCCACGCCGCTGTGATTGCTTGTCAGTTGCTTGTCAGCTACAGTCCCCGGAGACGCAAGAAGGGCAAACAAATGAAGCACGTCTTCCAAGCTGAGGGGAAGACGTTGAGACGAAACGACTTCTCTTGCTTGTGCTGACCGAATTTGTTGTTTTTCTCAGTAAATTCGTTTAAAAATTTCACTTTTTTTATACCCAATAAAAAAATCGCATGTTCTAAATGTTCGACGGAATAAACATATATAAATTATTACAAACGCATAAAAGCAGTGAAGTTATGTCCTTGCAGACTCCAGACGGGCTATTTTCCCTCAGCGGCCATGACAGTTGACCTTTGCATAATCATTTAAACATTTTTTTTAACAATTCACAACTACTACGTAATAAACAAATTACATAAATATATATTTAGCTGCCACATTGAAACTATACTCTTAGCAGCTACAACAAAATATATACCTAAATGCAGCATAGAAAGACATGCAGAATTGCTTAAAACGTTTGGAAAACTAAAAACTGGAACCTCAAAGAAATCTAGAGAAATGTTGTTAAATATGGATTAAATATGAAAATACACATTCAATTAAAATAAATACAAATATGATTCCATTCTGCGCATTAGTTATTATAAATAGAACTTATTAGTTTACATTATGATAAACTATTAGAAATTACTTTTAACAATATTTAAAAGTAAAAAAATATAGCTTTTTAAAAATTTTGTCTGTTTATCTGTTTGTGTTTGTTGCGACATCGATCGAAAACTATGTACAGCCAAGATCCATGTTAGCTTTTGTGACTAAAGATAGATGCAAGTTGAGATTTTTATTTAGAAACAGGTACTTAGATACGAATGTGAATAATCCATCAGTGAGAGTTAATTTTCAATTTTGAAAAACTCGTGTCCAAATAGTTCTACTTATCAAAAACATGTTGCGTGGAGGTAAATATTATTTGTTTTTCATGTGGGATGTGGGATGATCACTAACGATCGCAAAAGAAGGAAGGCTTCGCTAGACAACGAGGAGAAGGAAATTCGTCTTGCATGATTGTGATTCTCAGCTGTCACAAAGCATGTTAATTGATTGAGTAATGGATGTTTCTTGTTTGAAATCCACAAGATAAAACAATATTTTTAGTGATAATTTGGTAGCACAAATTAACAGTTTAAATGTAACTCCAAATAAAATTGCGTGACTCATTAAGTAAAAAAAAATTCTTGCAGAGATCAATTTCTCAGAAATATCCCGAAGTACTCGGAGGATATCAACAGAAGTCTCGACAAGAATAATCAGGAGCACATGGATAAAACTAGCGCACGTTTTCCTTAATTTAAGACTAATCACAAAAAAAAAAGAATAAAAATTACAAAAACAGCATCTGCAAGCTTGTGAAATTCTCTTTTGTTGAGCAAGGATAGAGTTCTAGTACAAGTACGAATTTATTGTATGACAAGGTGAGGTTATTCGACATTTGCACCAGGGAGGTATGAGTGATTGTTGTGGCTGGCAGAAGTGAGCGACAGGTGAGGAACTAAGACCCGTACACCAGGGAGGTATGAGTGATTGTGGTGGCTGGCGGAAGTGAGCGACAGGTGAGGAACTAAGACCCGTACACCAGGGAGGTATGAGTGATTGTGGTGGCTGGCGGATGTGAGCGACAGGTGAGGATCTGAGACCCGTGCACCAGGGAAGTATAAGTGATTGTTGTGGCTGGAGGAAGTGAGCGACACGTGAGTATCTGAGACCCGTGCACCAGGGAGGTATGAGTGATTGTTGTGGCTGGAGGAAGTGAGCGACAGGTGGGGATCTGAGACCCGTGCACCAGGGTAGTATAAGTGATTGTTGTGGCTGGAGGAAGTGAGCGACACGTGAGGATCTGAGACCCGTGCACCAGGGAAGTATAAGTGATTGTTGTGGCTGGACGAAGTGAGCGACACGTGAGGATCTGAGACCCGTGCACCAGGGAAGTATAAGTGATTGTTGTCGCTGGAGGAAGTGAGCAACACGTGAGGATCTGAGACCCGTGCACCAGGGAAGTATACGTGATTGTTGTGGCTGGAGGAAGTGAGCGACACGTAAGGATCTGAGACCCGTGCACCAGGGAAGTATAAGTGATTGTTGTGGCTGGAGGAAGTGAGCGACACGTGAGGATCTGAGACCCGTGCACCAGGGAAGTATAAGTGATTGTTGTGGCTGGAGGAAGTAAGCGACAGGTGCGGATCTGAGACCCGTGCACCAGGGAAGTATACGTGATTGTTGTGGCTGGAGGAAGTGAGCGACACGTGAGGATCTGAGACCCGTGCACCAGGGAAGTATAAGTGATTGTTTCGGCTGGAGGAAGTGAGCGACAGGTGGGGATCTGAGACCCGTGCACCAGGGAAGTATACGTGATTGTTGTGGTGGAGGAAGTGAGCGACACGTGAGGATCTGAGACCCGTGCACCAGGGAAGTATAAGTGATTGTTGTGGCTGGAGGAAGTGAGCGACAGGTGGGGATCTGAGACCCGTGCACCAGGGAAGTATAAGTGATTGTTGTGGCTGGAGGAAGTGAGCGACACGTGAGGATCTGAGACTCGTGCACCAAGCTAGTATAAGTGATTGTTGTGGCTGGAGGAAGTGAGCGACAGGTCAGGATCTGAGACTTGTGCACCAGGGAAGTATAAGTGATTGTTGTGGCTGGAGGAAGTGAGCGACACGTGAGGATCTGAGACCCGTGCACCAGGGAAGTATAAGTGATTGTTGTGGCTGGAGGAAGTGAGCGACACGTGAGGATCTGAGACCCGTGCACCAGGGAAGTATAAGTGATTGTTGTGGCTGGAGGAAGTGAGCGACACGTGAGGATCTGAGACCCGTGCACCAGGGAAGTATAAGTGATTGTTGTGGCTGGAGGAAGTGAGCGACAGGTAGGGATCTGAGACCCGTGCACCAAGGAAGTATAAGTGATTGTTGTGGCTGGAGGAAGTGAGCGACAGGTGGGGATCTGAGACCCGTGCACCAGGGAAGTATAAGTGATTGTTGTGGCTGGAGGAAGTGAGCGACACGTGAGGATCTGAGACTCGTGCACCAAGCTAGTATAAGTGATTGTTGTGGCTGGAGGAAGTGAGCGACAGGTCAGGATCTGAGACTTGTGCACCAGGGAAGTATAAGTGATTGTTGTGGCTGGAGGAAGTGAGCGACACGTGAGGATCTGAGACCCGTGCACCAGGGAAGTATAAGTGATTGTTGTGGCTGGAGGAAGTGAGCGACACGTGAGGATCTGAGACCCGTGCACCAGGGAAGTATAAGTGAATGTTGTGGCTGGAGGAAGTGAGCGACACGTGAGGATCTGAGACCCGTGCACCAGGGAAGTATAAGTGATTGTTGTGGCTGGAGGAAGTGAGCGACAGGTAGGGATCTGAGACCCGTGCACCAAGGAAGTATAAGTGATTGTTGTGGCTGGAGGAAGTGAGCGACAGGTGGGGATCTGAGACCCGTGCACCAGGGAAGTATAAGTGATTGTTGTGGCTGGAGGAAGTGAGCGACACGTGAGGATCTGAGACCCGTACACCAGGGAAGTATAAGTGATTGTTGTGGCTGGAGGAAGTGAGCGACAGGTGAGGATCTGAGACCCGTGCACCAGGGAAGTATAAGTGATTGTTGTGGCTGGAGGAAGTGAGCGACACATGAGGATCTGAGACCCGTGCACCAGGGAAGTATAAGTGATTGTTGTGGCTGGAGGAAGTGAGCGACAGGTGAGGATCTGAGACGTACACCAGGGAGGTATAAGTGATTGTTGTGGCTGGCGGAAGTGAGCGACCTGTGAGGTTCCAAGACCCGTGCACCAGGGATGTATAAGTGATTGTTGTGGCTGGCGGAAGTGAGCGACAGGTGAGGATCTAAGACCTGTGCACCAGGGAAGTATAAGTGATTGTTGTGGCAGTTGGAACTGAGCGACAGGTGAGGATACAAGACCCGTGCAACAGGGAGGTATGAGTGATTGTTGTGGCTGGCGGAAGCGAGCGACAGGTGAGGATCTAAGACCTGTGCACCAGGAAGTATAAGTGATTGTTGTGGCTGGCGGAAGTGAGCGATAGATGAGGAAATAAGACCGGTACACCAGGGAGGTTTTAGTGATTGTTGTGGCTGGAGGAAGTGAGCGACAGGTCAGGATCTGAGACTTGTGCACCAGGGAGTATAAGTGATTGTTGTGGCTGCAGGAAGTGAGCGACAGGTCAGGATCTGAGACCTGTGCACCAGGGAGTATAAGTGATTGTTGTGGCTGGAGGAAGTGTGCGACAGGTGAGGAACTAAGACCCGTACACCAGGGAGGTATGAGTGATTGTTGTGGCTGGCGGAAGTGAGCGACACGTGAGGAACTATGACCTGTGCACCAGGGAGGTATGAGTGGTTGTTGTGGCTGGCGGAAGGAGTGACAGGTGAGGAAATAAGACCTGTGCACCAGGGAGGTATGAGTGATTGTTGTTACTGGCGGAAGTGAGCGACAGGTGAGGAACTAAGACCCGTACACCAGGGAGGTATGAGTGATTGTTGTGGCTGGCGGAAGTGAGCGACAGGTGAGGAACTAAGACCCGTACACCAGGGAGGTATGAGTGATTGTGGTGGCTGGCGGATGTGAGCGACAGGTGAGGAACTAAGACCCGTGCACCAGGGAGGTATGAGTGATTGTCGTGGCTGGCGGATGTGAGCGACAGGTGAGGAACTAAAATCCGTGCACTAGGGAGGTATGAGTGATTGTTGTGGCTGGTGGAAGTGAGCGACAGGTGAGGATCCACGACCCGTGCACCAGGGAGGTTTGAGTGATTGTTGTGGCTGGTGGAAGTGAGCGACAGGTGAGGATCCAAGACCCGTGCACCAGGGAGGTATGAGTGATTGTTGTGGCTGGAGGAAGTGAGCGACAGGTGAGGATCTGAGACCCGTGCACCAGGGAAGTATAAGTGATTGTTGAGGCTGACGGAAGTGAGCGACAGGTGAGGATCTAAGACCCGTACACCAGGGAGGTATGAGTGATTGTGGTGGCTGGCGGATGTGAGCGACAGGTAAGGAACTAAGATCCGTGCACCAGGGATGTATGAGTGATTGTTGTGGCTGGAGGAAGTGAGCGACAGGTGAGGATCTGAGACCCGTGCACCAGGGAAGTATAAGTGATTGTTGAGGCTGACGGAAGTGAGCGACAGGTGAGGACCCGTGCACCAGGGAGGTATAAGTGATTGTTGTGGCTGGAGGAAGTGAGCGACAGGTGGGGATCTGAGACCCGTGCACCAGGGAGGTATAAGTGATTGTTGAGGCTGACGGAAGTGAGCGACAGGTGAGGATCTAAGACCCGTGCACCAGGGAGGTATAAGTGATTGTTGTGGCTGGAGGAAGTGAGCGACAGTTGGGGATCTAAGACCCGTGCACCAGGGAGGTATAAGTGATTGTTGTGGCTGGAGGAAGTGAGCGACAGGTGGGGATCTGAGACCCGTGCACCAGGGAGGTATAAGTGATTGTTGTGGCTGGAGGAAGTGAGCGACAGGTGGGGATCTGAGACCCGTGCTTCAGGGAGGTATAAGTGATTGTTGTGGTTGGAGGAAGTGAGCGACAGGTGAGGATCGCAAATTACTGAGCGCGCCTCGGGTGTGTTCAACTGCCGGGCTGGAAATAGCCCGCGCGTGAGTTCGCCAGTTGCTTGTGTTTTGGCAGGCCGCGTCTCTGCTTGGGTGACTTCCGAAACACGGCCTCCTCCGAGTGCTTGGCGGGACGTTCTGTTTGGCAGGCGAGCCCCTGACCTTCACACGTCATTTGAACTGTCTTGCTATTTCTATAACACACAACACAGCACCTTCTTGGTAACATATCAGAATGCAGGACTGCTTGCTACTGACGGCGTTTGTCGAGTACTTTCCAGCTAATATGTAACAAGAGATGTGAAGTGGAGTAAAAATATATTAAAACAGAGAAAAGTTATGCAATTTGGACCTTGATATGTATATATCTTCAGAATCTCAAACGGATAATTATAAACCCAAAATAAGCAACCTTCAGGACACCAAATTATAATAACGATTCAATACAGTGGTGGGGTTAGATTCGTTTGAATATATACTTGAAGCTAATTGAATGACCGCAGTCCAGTTGAAGAAAAAAGGTCTTAAATTGAAATACTTGTAGTCTAAAAAAGTGGGAATCGTGCATGGTAAAACTCTGGGACAGTATAGAATACAAATTAAATAAAAAAATACTTTAAAACTACACTACCTTAGTGCAAAGAAATTATTAAAAAAATAGAAAACAAAAGCTTACTTTCTACCGTTACTAATTAACAAAAGAAATTATAGAATTATGGCTTTCAAAACTGAAAAGGATTTGTTGAGAAATTTTTTATTTGATATTAATACTGATGATCAGTAAAACGAAATGTAAAAAATAAAACTCTCATAAACGAACACAATTAGACTTATTATTAAAACCTAAAGTATAATTTTAGGCTGTAGAAAAAGGCTGCTTGGTTCAATACTAAGTCTGAAACCAGGCAAAGGTACAAAAAAATTAAATAACATCACTTAAAATTTTTTATCTTAAATTTAAGAAGAAACCTGGCTACACATTATCCAGGGTGCTTCGTAAATTTACTGCTATTTTCGTATATTTACGAAATGAGTTCACTTACTTTTGACATGATTTAAATATATATATATATATATATATAATTGTTATATCAGCAAATCATTGGAAAACATGTAAGTCTACAACAAGAACACTGTTCTTGTTATCACTTGCGTGTTTGCCTTTGATTAACAAAGAAACAAACAACTCGGGAGTCTACATACGTCGTAGTTTATACAAAGATTCGGTTATTTGAAGCTACGAAGAACTATTAGTTTATTTAAGGTAAATTCTTCGTTGAAAGGTCCATAAATTTACTGTAATTTCTAACGGTGTAGGCAACAAAGAGCTTAAGCTAAAGATAGTGTACGTATACAAGCACTTGCAGCATTCAAATAGTTGAGAGCGATCGAATTAAGTATAAGGTGGCCCGACAAACTATAAATAGGCTTTACTGAATCAGTTTTCAATTTGTTTGAATCAAAAATAATTAAATTAGGTAATTGGAAGATATCATCACATTACCAGTAAGTAGAAAAATTTCTTAAATTCACTCAGGTAACGACATACATACACACCTACTCATTAACACATATACACACACCTACACATTAACACATATACACACGCACTTTTATATAAGTAGATCAAATATCGTCAACTATTACAAATTACAAACAAATTAATTTCTAAAAATTTTGTTAAATAACACAAATTTCAAGACATGAATTTTTGTTAAACAAGTAGATATTTCACCATGGCGTGGAATAGGTAGTACATTAAAGATTAAAGAACATAAATCATTAACTTATTTGTTGCCTGCTGGGTTGATCTGCCAGCAGGGAATGAAAACATTACGAACGTCAGATTTTCGAGTGTACGTTATAAGTAAGTTCACGAATAATGCTCTCGAATTTTTTTTTAAATAGGGCATTATTGTCTCACTTAGAGGAACCGATCCGCGGATCCCGAAATTCGGGATCTCGACCCATTTTCAGTCCCGATATTTTCGGGCTATAAATTTCCTGAAACTGGGATTTTCGGGACTGACAAAAAAAAAAACACGATAAATATGGTATGAAACATAACTCTCCCAAAAAAAAAAAATTCAAACGAAACGCACTCATTTTATTTTTCACTGTCAGTTTGACTTTATCGTCCGCCATCTTGTTATAACAGCTGATTATAATTATTGCGTTGGCGCCGGAAAACAGAGAAGTTGTGAGTTGTGACGTCGTGAGTGAAAAGGTATCTAAAAGGCTGCACTTTGCATCGCGCAAGTAGCATTATTTATTCGTATTTTGGTTATTTAGCATAAATTATCTGAAATAATGTTTATGTACTATATTTGGAAGTCATTTTATTATTGTTTTCAAGTGTGAATAGTATACAGAGATTTTTTTATTGGCGTTCAGGGTTTCTTTTTTGACGTGATAATGTCTTATAAATCGATGAACGCCGGCTACACGCACGAAAAATTATCACGTTCCGCCTGAGTCGAGCGTGCAAGAACCGGCCAACCACCGTGCGAGAAAATCTTTTATAATAACAAACTTTTTATAATATCAAGCTTTTAAACTAATTTTTCGTGATTATATTTAAACAAATTATTTAAATTCAATTTGCAAAAACGGTAATAATATTTGAAAATTAAAAAGTATGCAATTTTTATCAATATTTTCTTATGACGTTATCACGTAAAATTATCGTCCGTAAACCAACTTTACAGGCAACCCCTTATTTTGTTGTAAAGTTACGTTCGATAAAAAAGTTTCAAAATTTCTCTGTCCCATTTTTTTTTTACAGATTATACCTCTGTTTCTCATTTTTTCTTCAAAATTTCCAGTATCATAAGTCACCATCCCAATAACTAACTTAAATAAATAACTTTTACCTAGATAACATGATACATCTTTTTCACCTATCTGCCTTCGTGATTAAACTCAAACAGAACAAATTCCCAAAGCCACACTTACTAATAGATAAATATTAAGTGATATGTTTGATTAACGGCAGTAGTATGTGAATGGGGCTCCGGGCGCAGGCTTTAAGGCTAAGGAGCCAGAGGAGCTGACCACTATCTTCGATTTTGACGTCACGACGGCCATATTGGATGCTCGTGACCTTACCTTTGACCTTGACCTTGAATTTGACCTTCAAATTGTGTCAAAATCGGGCAACTTTTGCCCAAAATTCCTCAAATTCCTCAAAAATCACCAAAATTTCATTTTTTTTTGAAAAAAAAAAAATCCGCCGAAAAATCTCAAAATTATTGATAAATTAAAAATTTCTCTTTTCGAGTGAAAAATTCCCGTTTCGAGGGAAAAATTTCCCATTTTTAGTCCTTAAAAATCCCAGCGGCTAGAAATGTCCATATAGAGACTTCAGAATCCATGTCCACAGCCTCCGATAAGCCTTTGACGTCATCATAGAATATGTCATCTTGGATTATGACGTCACCGTTGCAATTTCCGTTACGGCCGCCATCATTAAAATCTTTATTATCCGATTTTAATGAAATTTTTTTTAAAATTTATAAAAAAATTCAATTAATAAAATTTTAATAAAAAATAATCAAAAAACATACTTTTTCGACATGGAGCTCGGAGTCCTCGGTTCGAACCCGGTGAGGGCAAAAAAAAATAAAAATGGCGTTAAATCCTTCCCTCACGGTGGCTGCAGGCAGACTGACCAACATCACTTATGTCAAAGTATATATCGTCACCTAGTATGACGTCAAGTCCGCCATCTTGAAAATCCGTAATTTTAATGCTAGAAATGCGGGAAAAATTTCAAAATTCATTAAATAAATTGGCAATAAATATACTGATTGATTCGATCGATACCCGTCCTTGGTTCTATCCCTAGACGATGCAAAACATTTAATTTTACTTAAATAATAATTTCAATAAATAATGATCAAAGTCCTAAAATAAGCATAGTTTCCGAATCAACCATCATCCTATAAGCCAGTACAACCGTCATCTTGGATATTTGTATTTATTAACCGATTTTAATGAAAAAAAATTTAAAATTAAATAAATAATTCACTCACTAATTAACATATTGATTCGATCGATTCCTGTCCTAGGTTCGATCTCTGAACGAAGCTAAAAATAAATTTAATTTAAATATCAGAAAAGTGTCAGATTCGAGAAATAAAACACCGCAAGTTCTTTTACAAACATAATATTTATTACATAATTTCAATTTTACTACACGAACACTTGTGAAAGCTAGCAATCTTATATACATTTAGTTCCGCATCGGTGTAAAATGACTAATTCGTAGCTCCAAACGGTTTATACTAGACAGAGACCAACCAGAACCTTTACTGACATAATCCTCCTCTTCTTGACAGAGTTTCTGGATACCGTGTTTAACAGTTTGCTTCACATCGTCAAAATTGTAAATTACTGCTGCCGATGTCTTGAATGCACATTTCTTCACTTTTTCATCAAACGGATATGGCTTTCCAGATATACAGTACAACCACAAGTTATATTTCAAAGGTCCGTTTGTTGCTATATCATCAGTAAGCTGATTGATTATGTTCTGTCTGATATCATCAAGAAAATTACGAATGTCTTTCGACTCACCTAACGTATTTAGATAAAAGTAGTCTTTCAATGTTCCACGAAATGCAGACTGCGCCAAGTAGAAGCCATTATCATTCACCTGCAGAGCACCGATCACAGTCTTAGGTTTAGTTCCATGCCCAGATGCCATAGAAATCGGTTGCTACGCATCTGTTTTCTTGCCTGTACGCTTACGAGTCTCCAATCTAAAGCGAGGAGTCGAAATTTCTACAGGTAGTTCAGCAGTAGGCGCAAGGACTTCACTTTTACAGTTTTTCGCATGTCGACGCAATTTATCAATTCGAGTAAACCATTCATAACACTCATCACAGCGAAACTTCATGCGAGAAGGATTCTTTGTACATTTACTCCTCTCATGTCTCCGTACATCATGAGCAAATGCAAACGTCATATCGAAGTAGCTGCAAGGATACCGCGGTGATGAAGACGACCCTTTTAGACTCGATCCAGATACTGACGTTGCAGCTGTCGTACCATTTCCAGGCATACTCTTATGCACATCAATCATTCGCTGTTGTATAGACACCTTTACTTTCTGCCGCGCAACAGGTCCTTTGCATGTCTCCAAGTGTTGCTGCAAATTAGCATTTCTTGTAAATTGCTTACGACATTTCTCACAGCCAAACATTTTTCGATAAAGGTTCTTAGCACATTCTCTCCTCTCGTGTCGTCGAGCATTGCTGTTGTTTGGGAAAATCTTGTCGCAGTAACAGCACCGATGTTCGTTGTTTGTTGTCGAATCACCATACATTGAAGTCACCATCGAGGGCGAAACAGCGTTTGTCGAGGTTTCCTGTACAGCCAGCATTACCGGCATTAAAGTCTCTTCTGCTGGTGGTATCACGTCTGTTGAAATCTCCGCCAATGTTGACGTCATTGTTGTCGACGGGATCTGCTCCTTCTCCGTCGCAGCTGTCGCCAAGGTTCCCGTAGACGATGGTACAACCTCCATCGCGTTCATCGTTAAAGTCGGTAAAGATGCCATCGAGTTCGCAAGAACAGGTAAATACGAAACTAATGCACCAGAAGAAACAAACTAGGTGATCCGTACACCGTCGACGAAGTAACAAACTGAGCGACCTGCTGTCTAGGACTCGCTTATATACGTGCACCGTATGGAATAATACGCTTGTCAAATCAAGAACAATTTATTATAATACTAGAGTCAAAACAACATTAAAAATGGAAGCACCATCAACAAAAAGGAAGCACATTTTGGAAGCACATCGAAAAGGCAGTATATTTGGAAGTACCGACAACGAAAAGACAGCACAATTGGAAAGCTCCGACAACGAAAAGGCAGCACAATTGGAAGCACCGACAACGAAAAGGCAGCTCCATCATCGAAAAAGCAGCACATTTGGAAGCACCGTCAACAAAAAGGAAGCACCGACAATGAAAAGGCAGCACATTTGGAAGCACCGACAACGAAATGGCAGCATATTTGGAAGCTCCGACAATGAAAAAGCAGCAGATTTGAAAGCACCAACTACGAAAAGGCAGCACATTTGGAAGTACCGACAAAGAAAAGGCAGCACATTTGGAAGCACCGTCAACGAAAAGGCAGCCCATTTGGAAGCACCGTCAACGAAAAGGCAGCACTTATGGAAGCACCGCCAACGAAAAGGCAGCACATTTGTCATTGGCTCCAATATTCATTGGTTCAGTCTATTGATTCCATGAGTCATTGGCTCCTACAGTCATTGGCTCCAACTATCTTTTGTCTCATCAACTCCAAATATATTTGGCTAGAATTCTACGCGTCTAAGATACTGTGAGGACACAAGGCTACAAGTCTAAAAGGATCTAGCTGGTTACGAGTTATACATGGCTACGTGACTGCATGGCTAAAAGACCGCGTGGCTATGAAACTACATGTCTTTGAAGTTACAAGAATAGAAGTCTACTCGGCTCCTACTACTCCAGCAGCATTATGTTATTAGATTGCATGACTACTTGTTTACGTAGCTACAAGTTTACGGGGCTACTTGGCTACATAGCTACAATTCTACGAGGTCCCAAGACATCATGACTACGCGACTACGAGCCATGAGGTTACGAGACTACGCGACTACGAATCTTCAATTTTACGAGACTGCAAGGTTACAGAGCTACGAAGCTTCTAGAACACAAGTTTACGTGACTGCGAGGATACAGGACTTCAAGTCTGCATGAGTTCTTGACTACTTAGCTACTCGTCTACAAGGCTACAATTGCCGTATCTTTCTTCGACGGAATTTTCTCTTTTGCTCCAACTGCACCATCAGCTTCAAGTTATAAGATTACAAGGCTACATGCTTACGTAGCTTCAAGTCTACGTGGCTCCAATGCATCATGACTACGAGACTACGAGCAATGAGGTTACGAGACTATGCAATTGGAAATCTTCAAGGTTACGTGATCGCGAGGCTATAGGACTATGAAGCTTACAGAACGCATGGTTACGAGACCGCTTGTCTAATTAGCCGCGTGGCTACGAAACTTCATGTCTCTAACTGACTAAAATAACACCATTCAGTGGTGAGAGTTAATATATCTCATGCAAAGGTACTTTTTGCAAATAGTTTCGCTTTTGAACAACAGATGACGCCACGTGTTGCTCGCAGGTAAATATTATTTATTTCTTTTATGCGGGATGCGTAATGCGGGATGCTCACTAACGATCGCATAAGAAGGATGGCTTCGCTAGTCTCCAAGGAGAAGGAAGTTCGTCCTTCCTGTTAGTGCTTCTCAGATTTCTCATGGTCCGCCATCTTGGATTGTGACGTCACGGCGGCCATCTTGGATGGGTCTGACCTTGACCTTTGACCGAAACCACAGGAATGATCGCAAGCACACGGAAAAAACCATCAAAATATTAATAAGAATACTCAGGAGCACTCGGAGAAAACCACCAGAATTCTAGCCAGGAATAATCAGAAGCATTTGGACAAAACTATCAAAATAAAAACATGAATAATCGGGAGCACACGGAGAAAAACACCATAATATTGACCAGGTTAATCAGAAGCACTCGGAGAAAACCGCCACATGTTTTCTTTGATATAAAATTTAAAAATAAATTAAAAATATAATAAATTAATAAAAATTTAAAACCAAAAAAATAAAAAAAAATACATAAATAGATTCTGCTAGCTTGTGAACTTTTCATTGTTGAGCAAAGATAGAGTTCTAGTACAAGCCAGAATCTATTTATGTTTTTTTTAATTCTTTTGTTTTTTAATTTTTTATTAATTTTTTATTTTTATTTTTTTTTAAAATTTTACTTCAAAGATAAAGTGTGGCGGTTTTCTGATTAACCTGGTCAATATTATGGTGTTTTTCTCCGTATACACCCGATTATTCTTGTTAATATTTTGATAGTTTTCTCCAAATGCTTCTGATTATTCCTGGCTAGACTTCTGATGGTTTTCTCCGAGTATTCATATCAATATTTTGATGGTTTTTATGGTGTGCTTGCGATCATTACTGTGGTTTCGGTCAAAGGTCAAGGTCAGACCCATCCAAGATGGCCGCCGTGACGTCACAATCCAAGATGGCGGACCGTGAGAAATCTGAGAAGCACTAACAGGAAGGACGAACTTCCTTCTCCTTGGAGACTAGCGAAGCCATCCTTCTTATGCGATCGTTAGTGAGCATCCCGCATTACGCATCCCGCATAAAAGAAATAAATAATATTTACCTGCGAGCAACACGTGGCGTCATCTGTTGTTCAAAAGCGAAACTATTTGCAAAAAGTACCTTTGCATGAGATATATTAACTCTCACCACTGAATGGTGTTATTTTAGTCAGTTAGAGACATGAAGTTTCGTAGCCACGCGGCTAATTAGACAAGCGGTCTCGTAACCATGCGATCTGTAAGCTTCATAGTCCTATAGCCTCGCGATCACGTAACCTCGAAGATTTGCAATTGCATAGTCTCGTAACCTCATTGCTCGTAGTCTCGTAGTCATGATGCATTGGAGCCACGTAGACTTGAAGCTACGTAAGCATGTAGCCTTGTAATCTTATAACATAAAGCTGATGGTGCAGTTGGAGCAAAAGAGAAAATTCCGTCGAAGAAAGATACGGCAATTGGAGCCTTGTAGACGAGTAGCTTCGTAGTCAAGAACTCATGCAGACTTGAAGTCCTGTATCCTCGCAGTCACGTAAACTTGAGTTCTAGAAGCTTCGTAGCTCTGTAGCCTTGCAGTCTCGTAAACTTGAAGATTCGTAGTCGCGTAGTCTCGTAACCTCATGGCTCGTAGTCGCGTAGCCATGATGTGTTGGGACCTCGTAGAATTGTAGCTATGTAGCCAAGTAGCCTCGTAGACTTGTAGCTACGTAAACAAGTAGTCATGCAATCTAATAACATAATGCTGCTGGAGTAGTAGGAGCCGAGTAGACTTCTATTCTTGTAACTTCAAAGACATGTAGTTTCGTAGCCACGCGGTCTTTTAGCCATGCAGTCACGTAGCCATGTATAACTCGTAACCAGCTAGATCCTTTTAGACACGTAGCCTTGTGTCCTCATTGTCTATTAGA
Organism: Bacillus rossius redtenbacheri; assembly: GCF_032445375.1. Lineage (NCBI taxonomy): Eukaryota > Metazoa > Arthropoda > Insecta > Phasmatodea > Bacillidae > Bacillus > Bacillus rossius. The sequence continues at coordinate 44,600,865 of NC_086342.1, read as the reverse complement.
CTCGTAGAAATCTAGCCAATTACATTTGGAGTTGATGAGACAAAAGATAGTTGGAGCCAATGACTGTAGGAGCGAATGACTGATGGAATCAATAGACTGATGGAACCAATGAATATTGGAGCCAATGAATATAGGAGCCAATGACAAATGTGCTGCCTTTTCGTTGGCGGTGATTCCAAATGTGCTGCCTTTTCGTTGACGGTGCTTCCAAATGGGCTGCCTTTTCGTTGACGGTGCTTACAAATATGCTGCCTTTTCATTGTCGGTGCTTCCTTTTTGTTGACGGTGCTTCCAAATGGGCTGCCTTTTCGTTGTCGGTGCTTTGAAATGTGCTGCCTTTTCGATGATGGTGCTGCCTTTTCGTTGTCGGTGCTTCCAAATGTGCTGCTTTTTCGTTGTCGGTGCTTCCAAATGTGCTGCATTTTCGTTGTCGGTGCTTCCAAATGTGTTCCTTTTCGTTGTCGGTGCCTCCAAATGTGCTGCCTTTTCGTTGTCGGTGTTTCCAAATGTGCTACCTTTTCGTTGTTGGTGCTTCCTTTTTGTTGACGGTGCTTCCAAATGTGCTGCCTTTTCGATGATGGTGCTGCCTTTTCGTTGTCGGTGCTTCCAAATGTGCTGTCTTTTCGTTGTCGGTACTTCCAAATATACTGCCTTTTCGTTGTGCTTCCAAAATGTGCTTCCTTTTTGTTGATGGTGCTTCCATTTTTAATGTTTTTTTGACTTTAGTTTTATAATAAATTGTTCTTGATTTGACAAGCGTATTATTCCATCCGGTGCATGTATATAAGAGTGTACTAGACAGCAGATCGCTCAGTTTGTTACTTCGTTAACGGTGTACGGATCACCTAGTTTGTTTCTTCTGGTGCATTAGTTACGTAATTACCTGTTCTTGCGAACTCGATGGCATCTTTACCGACTTTAACGACGAACTCGATGGAGATTGTACCATCGTCTACGGGAACCTTGGCGACAGCTGCGACGGAGAAGGAGCAGATCCCGTCGACAACAATGACGTCAACATTGGCGGAGATTTCAACAGACGTGATACCACCAGCAGAAGAGACTTTAATGGCGGTAATGCTGGCTGTACAGGAAACCTCGACAAACGCTGTTTCGCCCTCGATGGTGACTTCAATGTATGGTGATTCGACAACAAACAACGAACATCGGTGCTGTTACTGCGACAAGATTTTCCCAAACAACAGCAATGCTCGACGACACGAGAGGAGAGAATGTGCTAAGAACCTTTATCGAAAAATGTTTGGCTGTGAGAAATGTCGTAAGCAATTTACAAGAAATGCAAATTTGCAGCAACACTTGGAGACATGCAAAGGACCTGTTGCGCGGCAGAAAGTAAAGGTGTCTATACAACAGCGAATGATTGATGTGCATAAGAGTATGCCTGGAAATGGTACGACAGCTGCAACGTCAGTATCTGGATCGAGTCTAAAAGGGTCGTCTTCATCACCGCGGTATCCTTGCAGCTACTTCGATATGACGTTTGCATTTGCTCATGATGTACGAAGACATGAGAGGAGTAAATGTACAAAGAATCCTTCTCGCATGAAGTTTCGCTGTGATGAGTGTTATGAATGGTTTACTCGAATTGATAAATTGCGTCGACATGCGAAAAACTGTAAAGGTGAAGTCCGTGCGCCTACTGCTGAACTACCTGCAGAAATTTCGACTCCTCGCTTTAGATTGGAGACTCGTAAGCGTACAGGCAAGAAAACAGATGCACAGCAACCGATTTCTATGGCATCTGGACATGGAACTAAACCTAAGACTGTGATCGGTGCTCTACAGGTGAATGATAATGGCTTCTACTTGGCGCAGTCTGCATTTCGTGGAACATTGAAAGACTACTTTTATCTAAATACGTTAGGTGAGTCGAAAGACATTTGTAATTTTCTTGATGATATCAGACAGAACATAATCAATCAGCTTACTGATGATGTAGCAACAAACGGACCTTTGAAATATAACTTGTGGTTGTACTGTATATCTGGAAAGCCATATCCGTTTGATGAAAAAGTGAAGAAATGTGCATTCAAGACATCGGCAGCAGTAATTTACAATTTTGACGATGTGAAGCAAACTGTTAAACACGGTATCCAGAAACTCTGTCAAGAAGAGGAGGATTATGTCAGTAAAGGTTCTGGTTGGTCTCTGTCTAGTATAAACCGTTTGGAGCTACAAATTAGTTATTTTAAACCGATGCGGAACTAAATATATATAATATTGCTGGCTTTCACAAGTGTTCGTGTAGTAAAATAGAAATTATGTAATAAATATTATGTTTGTAAAAGAACTTGCGGTGTTTTATTTCTTGAACCTGACACTTTACTGATATTTAAATTAAATTTTATTTTTAGCTTCGTTCAGAGATTGAACCAAGGACAGGAATCGATCGAATCAATATGTTAATTAATGAGAGAATTATTTAATGAGTTTTAAATTTTTTTCATTAAAATCGGATAATAAATACAAATATCCTAGATGACGGTCGTACTGGCTTATAGGATGATGGTTGATTTGGAAACTATGCTTCTTTTAGGACTTTGATCATTATTTATTGAAATTATTTTTTACGTAAAATTAAATGTTTTGCATCGTCTAGGGATCGAACCAAGGACGGGAATCGATCGAATCAATTATTATATTTATTGCCAATTTATTTAATGAATTTTGAAATTTGTTTCGCATTTCTAGCATTAAATTTACGGATTTTCAAGATGGCGGACTTGACGTCATACTAGGTGACGATATATACTTTGACATAAGTGATGGGGGTCAGTCTGCCTGCAGCCACCGTGAGGAAAGGATTTAACACCATTTTTATTTTTTTTGCTCTCACCGGGTTCGAACCGAGGACTCTGAGCTCCATGTCGAAAAAGTATGTTTTTTGATTATTTTTTATTAAAATTTTTTTAATTGATTTTTTTTATAAATTTTAAATTTTTTTTCATTAAAATCGGATAATAAAGATTTAATGATGGCGGCCGTAACGTAAATTGCAACGGTGACGTCATAATCCAAGATGACAATATTCCATGATGACGTCAGAGGCTTATCGGAGGCTGTAGACATGGATGCTTAAGCCTCTATATGGACATTTCTAGCCGCTGGGATTTTTATGGACTAAAAATGGGAAATTTTCCCTCGAAACGGGAATTTTCACTCAAAAAGAGAAATTTTTAATCTATCAAAAATTTTGAAATTTTTTGGCGGATTTTTTTTCTAAGAAGATTGAAATTTTGGCGATTTTTGAGGAATTTTGAGGAATTTTGGGCAAAATTTGCCCAATTTTGACACATTTTGAAGGTAAAATTCAAGGTCAAGGTCAAAGGTCAAGCTCACGATCATCCAAGATGGCCGCCGTGACGTCACAATCCAAGATAGTGGTCAGCTTCTCTGGCTCCTTAGCCTTAAAGCCTACGCCCGGACCCCCATTCACATACTACTAACGGCTATAAGATTTTCATTTCTTAACAATAGTAATACAGTTTTACATTTTAAAAAAAAAATGTATTCATGAACAATCTGTCTCAAAGAAAAATTAACACTGTTCAGAATGTCGTTATCTAAAGAAAGTTATTTCGTAAAACATAAAGACGGAGATATAAGCTGGAACGAGCCAAAGTATCTAAATATATAGCCCAATAAACAACCAAATTAATTAGATCGTAACTCTCTTTTAGGTTCCCTTTCTGATAGAAGAAATATTCTAGATGCAATGTTTGTTCATAACTGTTATAACTATAAACTGTTTTGTCCCCACATTTTTGAAACTACTGGGATAAAAATTACTTCCTTCAACAGTCGCAAACCACCATTTTTATGTACCTTATATAAGACTTATGATATAGTTTACAGATAAATTACCAATTACAATAAATATGAGAAATTCCTAAAGACAGCAAATAATAGAATATTCATTAAAAAAGTTTTTTCTTCTGCTCATCCTTAGATTCTCAAGTATTAAATAAATAAAATAAATAATTAATTATAAATAAAAATTATGTATTAATAAAGATGATATATTTTTCATCCACATCCAAGGAATTTTACTTTTTGATTTTGACTTGTCTAAATTTGTTTATTTCATCTCTTCCTGTAGAGAATGATTGTATATTAATATATTGTTTATTGTTTCTGTGTCTATTGTTTATTTTGTCCTTTGCATTTTGTTTTTGTTTGTATATTTTTACATGTTATGCTCTTTTATTGTGATATGGTTTTTTCATTGTTTTCGTTTCTTTTTTATATCCCCGTGCACACCCTAGTACCCTCTTTATGAGGTGTTGGTGTGCAGGGCACAACTGTAATAAATAAATAAAATAAATAAAAGTATTTATTAACAATCCCTCCAGCTCGAACGTACTCTCTCGGGGGCGACTGAATTGTTGCCCATTGGAAGGGCAGCCCTTCAGGATTTTTCTGACAGTGGTTTATTTGTACAGAGACTGGAAGGGTAGCCCATCCAATTTCTGAAAACACGCTCCTTTAAGAGTTTAAATAATCCTGAAAACTTGCCCCTTGGATGGGCAGCCCATCAGGATTTTTCTGATAGTGGTGTTTTTGAAAGCGTGTCTGAATTGTTGCCCCTTGGATGGGCAGCCCTTCAGGATTTTTCTGACAGTGGCAGGGACGTAACTAGACATTTTTTCACCCGGGACAACATCTCATCTTGGCGCCCCCCCCCCCCCTCCTAATTTTTCCCCAAACCCACAAAGAAAAATTTACCGACAACACGTCATCATATTACCACTACATATGAATTCCACAGTTCCAAATATCTTTTATTAATTAGGTAACAAACAAATGTATTTATTTACAGCAATTTCATTTTTACTACCAGATAAAATACCCACTTATGTCTAAGCTACTTCATTGACATGTAATCTAAGAGTAGCATGTTTGATATATACTTTCACAATATTTACATAAATGCTGCAAATTAAATGAAAAGTTTATCATCAAATGACAGAACAATATGTGTGGACTGAATCGACAAAAAGAACAGGATATTTGATTATGATAAATAGAGTTAATATTATGAATAAAAGATTTCACTCAAGTTGTTATCTTGAGAATCATAATTATACATTTGACACAATATCATAATCTACTGGATAATTGTGATAAAAAAAATTTATTCACACACAGAAAGCTTGAACTAAAACTTAACTTTACGGGCTCTTTTGGCTGCAAATGTTTTTACAATGCCCTCAAAAGACAGCTTTGAAACTAACTTGTGCTCTATTGATATGATGCTCAGGTTGGTTAGTCGTTGCTGACCTGTTAAATTTCTAAGGTAATTTTTTATGATTTTTAGTTTGCTAAAACTCCTTTCATTAGAGGCGGTTGAGACTGGTATTGTGCAAAAAATTCTCAATGCTGTCGCTATGTTGGGGTATGCGTCTTCAAGCCCATTCTTATATATTAATGGCAGAAGATCTGCTGGTGAAGCTGTTTTCATATTAGGGCTTAAATCCAAGGCATGATACTTAAAACTTTCAACTTCTATCGCCAGCTCGTCCCTGTTTAAGTCTTCTTTATATGTGGTAGCTAAATCAAGTGCCTGTTTCGTCAATTCTTCTCCATTTAGTGTTTCAAACAGAGCTCCATTGAGGAAACCAAATAAACTATTCATGTTTTGAATAGCTTGAAACCTTTGTCTCAGTTCACTCAGAATCCGATCTATTATTTGTATAATCAACAGTCTGAACTTTTTTTCTTCTGAGAATTCATAGCTTTCATCTTCACCCTTTTCATCAACCATCCGCTTTTTCTTTCTTCCCCTTACTTGTTTGAAATGAGGATCTAGGTTAAGCTTTTCTGCTATTTCTTTCGCTTCTCTTATTGCGTTTGTGGAACTATTTAACCTTTCTGATCCTAATTCTGATATCAGACGGTTAATATGTTTTGCTGATAGATCGATGGTGATGTTATCTCTTTGTAATAATTTGTTGACAATATCAATACGGCTTAGTTCCCTATACCAAAAACAGGAGAAGACAATGAATTCAAACTTTCTGACATTTCTTAGAAAAGAAGTTGCTTCTGTTTTTGTTTCAGCTGTCGTTATTGGGCTGGTCACGAGATCATTCAAAGCATCTATAATCTTGTCTAGATGCTTATATATTACAGCTACAGCTTCTCTCTTAGTCGACCATCTGGTATTGCTTTGCAGTTTGAGAGATAAGGGAACATGTTGCACTAGAACCTCCCATCTATTGGTGGAGGAAGCAAAGAAATTGTAGAGACAATTAAGTTGGCCAAAGTAGGACTCTGCCTCTGGTGATAAGCTAGCAGCATTCGCACCAACTAAATTTAGCGAATGTGCTGCACATGGCACAAAATATGCCAAACTATTTACTTCTTTGATTCGAGATTGAACTCCTTTGTACACACCAGCCATGTTTGACCCATTATCATATGACTGCCCTCTGCAGTTCTTAATATCTAATCCATCATTTCTGAGTTTTTCTAAAATCTCTTCTGAAAGAGCCAATCCAGTTTTTTCACTAACTATTATGAAATCAAGAAAACTTTCCACTATCTCTGGACCATTTTCGGTGATCTTCACATAACGAAGAACTTCAGACATTTGTTCAAAATGGCTTAGATCGGGCGTGCAGTCAAACATAATGGAAAAGTATTTAGAAGTTTTGATGTCATTAACTATATGTTCTCTTATTTTTCCAGCGATAATTTCTAAAAATTCATTTTGGATATAAGGAGAAAAGTAGCTGACCTGGCCCTTTTTATGGCGGAGAATGTGCTCTCTCAGTTGGGGATGATAATGAGATACCAGCTCTATTGTGTTTAAAAACTTGCCACATCTAGGGTCACCAAAGTCTAGGGATTCATCAGAACCTCTTAATGGACTACCTTGTTTTGCTAAATGTATAATAACATCAATTATTACATACAAAACTCCTCTCCAGTGTGTTTCCTCCTGTGCTATTTGATCCTGCAGCGCTTTATCAATACCAGAGCATTTATTTAAGGATAATTCCAATGTTTTCCACGAGCAAAAACACTTTTTGTGGTTAAGTGAATTTTCATGCTCAGGAATCCTTTCACTCAACTTTTTCCACTGAGTGAAACCTTCCTCCTTGGCCAAAACAGATACTTTTTGTTCAGAGAACATGTAGGAAAAAAGTTTGCATGGTACACAAAACAAGGCATTTTTTGATTGACTGTATGTTAGCCATGTTCGGCGTACCTTTAGACCACCAGCCAATGTTTTGGTGAACCAGTCTTTGGTTAAATTTCTTCCATCTCTTGAGGTGTTACTTAGATCAGGCTCTACCTTCCCCTCGTTCAATAATCCTGATACTATAAAGCATCTTTCTGAATCCGAAAAGGCTGCAGACCACTTTCCGGGGTCTCTGAAATCAAAATGAATAGCAGGCTCACCCTGGACGAGGTCCTTTGTCGCAATTGTAGAATCCGGAAAAAATGCCTTTGATGTTCCAACAGTAGTCGTAAAATGCTGCTCAGATACAGTGCATGGTTGGAACTCATCTTCATTGATGACTTGTGTTACTGGAATTTGAAGTTGTTCTTGATGGCTTCTTGCCCGCTCACTCCTTGTTCCAGTTACACATACATCTTGAATGGAATGTTCTTCAGGATCCTTACTGCTACTGCTACCACCTTCAAAACAAAACCAAAGTAATTAGACTTGTTTGATCAATGAGTAAGTCTAGATATGTGATTTCTGTGTAAGCTATTGCTAGGTATACTATTTTGAAATTCGAATTTGAGCTGGTAAATCCTATACTCTTTGTCTGAAACAATTTTTATAAGACTAATCATTGCTGCAATGGGTTGAAAAAATAGTGGTGAAATTAAAAAAAGAATAAAATTCGTACCATTAACACTATTAAATTCATTATTTTTTTATTGTAAAACCTAAAAATATTTCTACAAGCTTCGTCTAAAATTATTTTTTATATGCCCAGCCATTACTGCAAGGGGCGGAAAATAACAAGGGTTGAAAACAAAACAAAACAAAAAATCATTACTCCCTTAGTAGGCACACTATTAAATCGGTACAAATTGTTTGAAAATAATAATTTTTATCTAAAACATTTGTATTAAAATTATTGCAAGGAGTTGAACAAACTTGGGGTTGGAGTAAGAAAATAAATAATATTTTTCAACCATGTACACTACAAATCCATTCCTATTTTTTTTTTTAATTTCTAAATATTGTCTAAAACTATTATTAAAATATTTTTTTATCTGACCAAGTATTACTGCAAGTAACATGGTTTGAAATTAAAAAAAGAGGCAGTATATTTTTTTAAATATACCTATATACTATCGAATCCGTAATAATTTATTTATAAATTCTTAACTTCATCGAAAACTTTGGCTGAAACAATTTTTGATGAAACGAATTACTACCGCATACACAGCTTTGAAATTTAAAAAAATTCAAAACATCCTTAGTAAGTATAAAATTTGTTCGTATTTATTTTAAACCGTCAATATTATTATAATCATTGGTGCAAAGAAAATTTTTATATGACCACGTTTTAAGTGCAAGAAATGAAAAAAAAAGTGTTAGAAGGTCAAAAAAATTAAATAATTACCTACCTTAGCTGACACATAATATGAAAATCATTCTATGCTCTTTGATGCTGGATACATTGAGTTAGAAATGAACAAATATTCAATCGATCATTTTGTAATATTGGAGAACATAAATAATTTAAGTACATTAAGTAATTAAAATGTTCCAGAAGTTTATAGGAGTCTTCAAAATACTTACAGAGAAAATATGTATTACTTCGAAATCTACATACGCCTGTAGGCTGTGCCGAAAGGGATTGTTTTTATAATTTTTATTTCAAAGGTCTATTTTATCCGATTTCCAGTAGCCATATCCTGGCTACCGAACTGGTATCTTAAGATTATTGCTAATCCATCCAGTATTTTTGAGTTTTTATGCAGTCTGCTAAATCATTGATATAAAAAATATTATTAGAAAATATTTAAATTACCGCTTTTCCAAGGATGTTATTATTAATTACCCAAAAACCTATATAATAGTACAATAATTGTATACACATAAATATCAAGTTTAATCATACATAATTTTGCTTTACAAAGCGTTGAATTAAACATATATTACCGGCAAATAGGCAGATAGACAGACATGCGCGTACATGTTTGCGTACGGACTTAAAAAATGTTGTTCAAAATTATGTATTATATCTAACGGTGGGCCTATTTAAGTTCTAATGCAATACTTTTCTATTACAAAAAATAAAATAAGAAAGTAACAATTTAAAAAAATTATTGTTAGGGTACCTTATTTTTTTCAAGTAAGTTAATAACGTACCTTCTTCATTAACGTCTTTGACATTAAGCCAAGATGATAAAACGGACGAAGACTGGCGAGCTTCTTTTTCTCGTTCTTTAGCTCTTCTTTTGAATTCTGCACCAGACGGTTTTTTTGACATGTTTTGAGATTAAACACGATTGTCAAACACAATTGAAACAGTTTACGAAATTGTGTATTCACAAATAGCAAAAGTGACGTAACAGAGAGAACAGAAATGCTACACACATGAAAAGATACTCCCGGGCGAATGACCCTACTGGGTTGTGGTTGTGATCAACTGAAGCTATTTCAGACACTCGATGCCTGACCTGGCCTGGGCGGGGCGGTGGGGGTGAGAAATGTCGCGACTTTCCAAGGTCGGGTAGGGATTTCCCTCCATGGTTTCCACAGGGCCACGGCAGAGTTGCCAGACGTACAATCTAGAAGGTATTTGTACCTACCAAAATTCAGTGGTATGTACCTACCAGTTACCACCGTACCATCGCAAGTTAGAATGTACGCGAATAATATCATTTTTATTAGCTTATATATTATATATCTTCCAATATGAATTATTCCGTTAAACTGCCCTCGACTTTTTTTGTTCTAACACTACGATATTGAAGTAAATATATGTAGTATAAATTACTCTGCCAGTTCAGCGCCCCTCCAAATGCGGCGCCCGGGGCACAAGCCCCGTCTGCCCCCCCCCCCTAGTTTCGTCCCTGGACAGTGGTTAGTTTGTAAAGTGACCCAACCTAACCTAACCTAACCTTACCTAATCTAACCTAACCTAACCTAACCTAACCTAACCTAACCTAAACTAACTACTGTCAGAAAAATCCTGAAGGGCTGTCCATCCAAGGGGCAACAATTCAGACAACCTTTCAAAAACACCACTGTCAGAAAAATCCTGATGGGCTACCCATCCAAGGGGCAAAAATTCAGACAACCTTTCAAAAACACCACTGTCAGAACAATCCTGATGGGCTGCCCATTCAAGGGGCAACAATTCAGACAACCTTTCAAAAACACTACTGTAAGAAAAATCCTGATGGGGTGCCCTTCCAAGGGGCAAGTTTTCAGGATTATTTAAACACTTAAAGAAACATGTTTTCAGAAATTGGATGGGCTGCCCTTCCAGTCGCTGTACAAACAAACCACTGTCAGAAAAATCCTGAAGGGCTGCCCATCCAAGGGACAACAATTCAGCTCCCCCCTCTCTCGGCAGCAGCAGACATGGGCAATTAACCAAGAAGCAGACTTGGTGACCAAACATTGGACACCTTGTTACTTTCTCAATCCTATTTTCACAATTCGCAAAAAAACAAAACTGTTTTTAAAATATTGAGAGGTTGACTATAAGAAATGTGAATTGGACTGAATCTTATTTTATTGCTTACTAAATTTTTTAATATATGTAATTTTTTTGATATGTAATTTGTTTAGCTTATTAATTACATATAATATTATTATTTTATTTAAATTAAAGGAGATCTCGTTAATTTTTTGCGGAAAAACAAATTATTGTGATTGTGTGAATTGTTGTCTGATTACTCACAAATTACTGGTGTGTAAAGACATATAATAACTTAGTTATTGAAATTACAATGAAAAAAAAAAGATTATTACAGACTTTTTGTGTGCTTTTTATTTGCCATCTGAAATCCCGGGGTTATCCCCGGATCCTGGGATCAGAAAGAAGGTCCTGGATCGAATTCACTGTTCCCACTGCAGCGAATACATTTCACAGCTCGTCAATGTGTCACACCTGGCCAGGGTTACCGTCACCTAGTGACAGGATGGATTCAGCTGCGTTAAGGGCGTGCCTCCCATTTCAAGTCATGATTTTATATTTAAATTAATCACTGATCAACTTTTAGACTTTTTCAATTGTTTAACTTTTACGAAACGAAAAATTTATATAGCGCATACTTTTTGCATAATTAGCTGCCAAAGTTAAATTTTTAACGTTTTTGGGTTGTACAAATAAGGAGAATTTACTTGACCTGAAATGGGAGGGACCCCCTTAGGATGGGAGTAAAGGGGTAGCGTGAAGCCGTCGAACAGAAAGCTCTGTTACCAAGTACCTCCAGCAGCCGCTGACTAACGAAGAAGGACCCATCATGTGTAGCGCGGACATCCACAGCTGTTGTTGCAGTGGGCCGGCGCTTGTGGAGAACTATAGTGCGCGTCTGCGCAGCGGCAATGCCGAGCTATTAATAGCTGCTGCAGAGATAAAGCCCAGCGCGCAGCAGTGGCCCATGTACCAAGGCAGGCGAGCTGCTAGGGCGTACGGCAGCGACCCGATTGTACGCGCGGGCTTTTGTTCGGCCAGAATGTACTTAGGGAAATCTTGGGAAACCCGAAACAAAACATGGCCGTTCCGAAATTACAACCTCGATTCATTGGAAATACAAGTCCTGTCCTCGCTCCGTTTTAAATTTTGATTCGTGAGCATAGGTCGTTTACTAATTGGGTCGAAAGAACACCATTAATTTTGTGTGGGTGGTTAGCAGTAGTATATGTTGGCCGGTTTGATCCCAGGAGACGGAGCCGATGACCGCCATATGGGATTGTAGTGACGTTATAGCGGCCATGTTGCATGGCCTTGACCTTTACCTTCAATATTATCCAAAAGTCACAAAAATTACTTTTACTTCCTCAAAATTGGCCAAAAATTCACCAAAATTTCCAGTTTTTTTTTTTTTTTTTTTTTTTAGAAATATTTCCGCCAAAAAATCATAAAACATCGGGAAATCCTATTTGAGAAAAAATCACATTTTGAGGGAAAATTTCTCGTCTTAGTCCTGAAAAATGACGACAAGTAGTGGCTGAAACTCCCCATGGGCTGCCGCCCCAAGCCGTCGACCACGGTCACCAGCTTGGTGGTCCTTGACTAGATACTTGATTGTCCCAGACACCTCCACGGGAACGGTGAGAGAGGGACACACGGCTGGACCAGACTCGCGAGTCTCCTCGGCTGTGATTGGCCCGCGGCGGCAGGGGCCCACCACGTGACCGGCAGGCGGCGGACCTCGCCCCAAATGGCCCGGCGCGGCGGTCCTGCGCCTCAAAGGAGCCGCCTGCCGTGTCCGCGCGCTGGACGCAGCCCAGGACAAACACCGCCGTCAGCCCGTCAGCGCCTCCTTGAGCCCGCTGGTCGCCGCTTCCTGCCCGGGCTGGTGTGGACACCGGGCTATTTCAGCAGACTCCGGTCTCCGGTCTCTTGGGAGTCCTCCATCTGCCTTCTGACGACCCAGCATCATTAGATGCAACCAAGTTACATCTTTCCTTACCGTGGGGAAGTTTCATTTGAAATGTTTTATTTTTGGACATATGTACTTCATTGATGATTACACTGTACCTCATATCCGCTGCCAAACATCTACCATCTGACGACTCAGCATTATTTGATGCGACCAAGTTACATCCTTTCTCACCGCGGGAAAGTTAGATTTGAAATGTTTCATTTTTGAACATACTTCATTGATGATTACACTGCACCTCGTATCCGCCGCCAAACATCAATCTGAGTTCAACCATCTAACAACTCAACATTATCAAATGCAACCAAGTTAAGGTCTATTTTGAATGGTTCTTTGCAGTGGGAAAGATTGATTTGAAATGTTTTATTTTTTGGACATACAGCATTGATGATTACACTGTAATTCATATCCGCCGCCAAACACCAATCGAGGTCAACCATCTGACGACTCGGCATTATTAAATGCAACCAAGTTACATCCTTTTTGAATGGTTCTTTGCAGTGGGAATTATTGATTTAAAAGGTTTTATTTTTGGGCATACTACATTGATGGTTACACTGTACTTCATAAACAAACATCAGTGACGGAAAAATAATATACGTCAGCTGATTTCGGCTTGTTTTCTGGGTGTTTGCACATTCATTTTTTTTGTCCGGCATTGAGATTTTTATGACGTGCGGTGTGAGCAGCAATGGTGCATGTCCATAAAATTAATTGCAATGAAAAAAAGCTTGTTATTATAACAAAAACGACCAAGTTTATGAAGAAATGAGATATGTTTTCATGAGCACACCTCTTCCAAAAAAGCTTGTTATTTTGTTTCGTAAAGTTTTACGACACATCTTATGCGAAATATATGTGCATTTCATTTCGCCACGATACATTATCCAAAAACCATGCTTTATGTTTGTTTTAATTGAGATCCATTTACTCCAAGTGCGTATGCAGAATATCATTTAGGGGGGGGGGGGGTAGGGGTCGAATAGAAATACCTTTCCTGCTGTTTGCTTTCAAATTATTTCATTTGTTTGTGGGAAATATTGACTTTTTTTTTTTAGGATTATGGGTGGGTAGCAATATCCCCCACCTTGCGTACGCCCCTGATTAAAGTACTCAAGTTGTGAAATTGTTCACGTAAAATCGAACAGTTACTTCATTTCTTCCAGAGAAAGACCAGACATCAGGAAAGGAAACAGATGGAGCATTAGCCGTCAGAATGAAGCCGATTTTATCACGATTTTCACATACAAATAAAACGGACGTTTGTTTATATTTGTATCAGCTGTTCTAGCATTATCATATCAGTATATTGATAAGTGTTTTTTAAAATTATTTTTGGATTTTTCCCGAATTTATAGCTAAATATAGCGTGCTAATTTCAATATGGCGGGCGCCACAGTGATAATAATTGATTACTGCAGTATAGTGGGTAACAGTTATATTTATATGGTGGCAGTGAACTATAGCAGACGAAAACAAGATGGCGGCCTCCAGCAGACGAAAACAAGATGGTTGACATGACGTCATACTACCTGGTGGTATATATACCTTGTCATTAGTAGTGGGAGGTCACAGGTCAGTCTGCCAGCGGCTTCCGTGGAGGAAGGATCGGTTGCCATTTTTATTTTGGAACATCACTGGGTTCTGAACGAGGATTCCGAGCCCCATGACATAAAAAGATTTTTAAAATAATATTTTAATAAAATATGATTGATTATCAATTATATAAAAATAGAAAATAAAAAATTACAAAAAACAAAATAAAAAAATGACAGCTTCTGCCAGCTTGTTAACTTATACTTCGTACAGCAACGATAGAATTCTAAAACATACCAAATTGTTGTAATTTTTTGTCACTGTTTTTACTTTCTATTTTTAATTTTTTAATATATTTTTTTTGTTATACACTATTCTTGATTTAGGAAAATGTGGATGGTTTTCTCCGTATGTTCCTGGTTATTCCTGACAATTAACTATTGATTTTCGCCGTGTGCTCTTGTATATTCCTGTCAACATTTGTTGTTTCCTCCGTGTGGTTCTGATTATTCCTGTGGATTCTCCAAATGCTTCTGGTCATTCCTGTGGGATCTCCACGTGCTTATGTTGGGTTTACTCCGTGTGTTTCTGGTTATTCCTGAGAAACAATTCCAGCTTGATGTAAGTGCGTAAGTGCGTTTTTGTAATTAAAAATATATTAAAAATTGGTTATTTTAATATTTTATAAATTTTAATTTTTTTCCCCGAATTATTTGAATAATAATTTTGGAGTTGCAAAATGACGACCGTGACATCATAATCCAAGATTTCAGAATGTATAAATTTAATATTTAATAAAATATTTTTTTATCAAATTAATTTCTTTTCGAATTTCTAGCATAAAAAATACGTATTTTCAAGGTGGTGGGCGTAACGAAAAGTGCAACGGTTACGTCAAAATTCAAGCTTGTGGGTGTACCTTAAGAAATTTTTAAAATTTTTCATTAAGATATTTAAAAAAATTGTTATTAAAAGATTACATGTTTACTCTTGCCGGGAATCGAACCGAGGACCGAAATCGATTAAATAACTAAAATTTTGAAGTAAGTATATATATATATATATAATTCCAAAAAAGTTTATATATATATAAACTTTTTTGGAATTTTTTGGCCAAAAACTAAGGATTTCATATTTACAGTTAAGGTCAAGGTCAAGGTCATGACCTCGGCGACTTAAGAGAGGCTTGTAGATGCGGCCTTTAAGCCGCTTTGCGGACTTTTGGTTCTTTCTGAGGCAAAAATCTTTTGAGTATTTCCGAATTTCGAATTTTTTAGGCAATTTTTCCCTCGAAATAGAACTTGTTTTATATATACATACATTATATATATATATATTGGCTGAATTAAAAAAATAAACTGGAAATTTTGGGGTATTTTAGCGAATTTTTGGCAAATTTTGAAGGTAAAGTTCAAGTTCATCCAAGATGGCCACCATGACGTCAGAATCCAAGATGGCGGTCGGCTCCTCAAGCTCTTCCTGGCGAAGTCTGTCCCAGGACCGGCCAATATATACTACTTATGTTAAGTATACGTATATACTACAATACCATATCCTATTTCAACTCTTATAGAATGGAAATACTAAAATTTCAATACAATTTTTTTATTCTTATGTAAATACTTTATATTCCTATTCTTACCATGTGCTTTAATAGATCTGGAGGTTATACATTTTACTCACAAGGGAAAAAAAATTAAAAACCTTGGTGGTGAAGTTTTACAAAGTGGAAAAAATAAGTATTCTCACTTTCCAGTTTAGTAAAATCTTGTGATATCTTGCTTATAAAATTACTTAGGCCTACCTCTTCTAAATCACATAAGTGATGAAATATCGAAAAATTAAACAAAAATAAGGAATCTAACACTATCACTCTCTTAGATGTGAAATTTCAGGAACTTGTAAAAAGAAGCTTGTATTTTTTTAATGTACATAATTCATACCCTATATCTTAACGTCTACTTGAATAGCTATGGTAAAATGATTTTGTCATTATTATTAAACATATATTACATCAGGCTTTTACATAAAATATTCGAAAAAAAAACGCTATTACAATATGCTTAGGTATGCTATTAATCCAATGTTCTTTTTTTGCTACCAGCTTAATTTTATTTGGATATTTATATAAATCGTTATTAAATATTTTGTATCCTATAGGCATGAACTTTCGGCATATTACAAAAAAAGAAGTGGTAGTCTATCATCCATACCCAATATCTTACCTTTCACTTAAACTTCGCAGATATTATTCCTTGTAGTAAAACTAAAAATACAATTTTTCAAAATCAAGTTTGTAGAGAATATTTCCAAAAATCGAAGAAGATATGTTAAATAACTATTTATGCACGGTAAATTTTTTTGTTTCTTAAATCCCTCTTTATTTGCTTCTAAGATTTTATTTATTATTATAATAAAAACAAACTTACCCATTTTCAGTAGAAATTCAGAAATAATAAAAAAAAATTACTTCTTAACAACTGTTGTATGTTTTTATTTAGCATCTCCATCAAACCAAACTTATTAATTTTTTTATCCTTTAAGGTTGAAATTTTTGATAATGGTAACAATAAGTTGATAGCTTTTGTTTTTTTTACTATGCACACCGAATAGTTTTCCTTCCACTTGATTAACTTTGAATAAAATGTTTGTTTCTTCGTTAGTAGATGGAAAAGACCGATTCAAGCGCATGCGCAGGAGCCAGGAGCCGACCGCAATATTTGATGACGTCATCGGCGGTCATCTTGGATGACGTCATCAAATCCATACTATTCCGTATGCCAATCAATGACAATCCGTATGCCAATATATGCTAATCCGTATGCCAATCCATGCTAATCCGTATGCCAATATATGCTAATATGTATGCCAATATATGCTAATCCATATGTTAATCCATGCTAATCCATCCGCCATTTGGTTTTCTAGAAATTTCCACCAACTTCGAATCGTGACGTCAACGTTGCACTTTTCATCACGGCCGCCATCTTAGATTTTAATTTTTTTTTTCGAACTTCAATTTTTCGAAATTCGATATAAACATCAGCCGCCATCTTGTTTCGTCTGCTGGTTGCCACCATCTTGTTTCGTCTGCTGG
This sequence comes from Bacillus rossius redtenbacheri, assembly GCF_032445375.1. Lineage (NCBI taxonomy): Eukaryota > Metazoa > Arthropoda > Insecta > Phasmatodea > Bacillidae > Bacillus > Bacillus rossius. Next base: position 44,583,617 of record NC_086342.1, on the reverse strand, counting down.
TGGCCGCCATCTTGTTTTCGTCTGCTGGAGGCCACCATCTGGTGATGTTCTGTTGGTCGCCACCAGGTAGCAGCAGGGATTATATTATTTTTTTCTTTAACTGAAATATTCTCAGTGCCGGGGCTGGGATTCGATCCATGGGATGTAAAAACGTCGAGGACGACGAGGTTAGAAAGAGGCACCTTACCAACCAGACCACGAGACCAGTTGGGATATAGTGGAATAAATAATCTATATATGCTACGTACTGACGGCAAGTTTATGCTAAAAGGGGGAAGGGGTTTTTTGCCTTCCTTAATGCATACCTAAGGTGCCACATTTGAAATTATATTTATTATACCGCGGCCATCTTTAATTTCAGCACAGACTACAAGATGGTGCCAAATTTTAATATTAGTTAGGGAGTCGGCAGACAGGTGTCGCACGCTGCCATCTTGGTTCTCAAGTTGGCTGGTAGATGTCGCTAGTATCGCGCGCAAAATTCAAAAATTCGTTGCCAGGGGCGCCGCCATCTTGGTTCTCAAGTTGGCTGGTAGATGGCGCCACCGTCGCCATCTTTAGTTCCTAGTGTTGCTACCAGAGCACGCCACCGTCGCCATCTTTAATTCTTAAAGTTACCGCCGGACCGTGCCAAATTCAAATTCAAAAACCTAGTTGGTAGATAGCATCACTAGCAACCATCTTGGCCGGAGAGGTGTGGCATGATGCATCAAAGTATACGAACCCTTATGCACATCAGACTCACACACGAGAAGTTTCATTGTTAAAGTTCCTGAATGTATGCTTATAGGGGATTACACGTTTAACTGTACATACCTATTAAGTAAATAACCTACATGTGTTATGTAGTCAGTCGAGACAAGTCGGGAACGAGTCGAGACAAGTCTAGACGGAGTAAGTCTAGACAGTCGAGACAAGTCGGGGGACAAGACGAGACAAGTCGGTAGCCTGTACTCACCAAGTTCTCCGTTGCCGTCACAGCCACCCGGGTATCTGACGAGTCCTGATTAATATACTCGTACACATCCTACCCCTATAACTTCTACAAACATACTGACCGTACCTATTCCAAAAGGACATATATATATTACACCCACACACAAAAATAAATTAACCATCGCTGAAACAAATTTCCCAACATTAATTACAATAAAAAAAGTTCGGTAAGATACTGTATTTTGTCTATAATTTAATAAATGATGATAGAGTATTTATAAAATATTGGTGTTTTGAATAGTGTTGTGTGGAGTCTCTCTCTCTCTTCTTCTCGTAGTGGCGGAAGACATCTCGAAGGAAGTGTTAGAATTTATGTATTAAAGCAATCACTCTAGCTGAGGAGGTTAATAACACATAGTTACAATTTTTTAAAAATACTCTGAATTTAAAACAAATTTTAATAAGAGGGACCATTAAATGGTTTTTTGAAATTAAAGGAAACAACGTAAATGTTAAACCCATATGTATTTAAATCTTATTACAAACAGCAAGGGATAAGAAAAATCACTGATTTGAAAGAAGTAAATAATGAGTAATAAAAATACATAATATTCACACACTACACATCATAGTGAAAAAGTCAACATAACCTATTTACATAAACCAGAGACTCAATACCTAAATATTAAGCATAACTACAAGTTACATAGAGTATAATATACTCTGAAATACATAATGAAGAGAAAATAAATATAAATAACATTATACTTTGCTTAAAAGTTCCAGAAGTAATGAACGCACTGCTACACGAGCAATTTCAACAGTTCTTTCATCACTAGTGTTTTCTGTGGAAAATACTTGAGTGGTGTCTTCACTGATCGGACCTAGATGACTGAGATCTCGCGTTCGACTCTTGCGAGATGTAGGAAGGCGAAGCTGACGCCGGCGTTTAGGCTGGACTGCTAATGATGTGGTAGGTGCTGGCGATGTGGGACTCATCTGGGTACAGCTAGATGATGTCTGGACTGACAAAGTCTGACCACATGCAGATGCTGGCGGTGACTGAATAGCTGGTAGGATGAATGCATGTGCGAAAACCTCTTCAGGCGTTGCAGGGAGAACTGTATCGTCTCTCATCATATTCACACTACAATGTCCATAGCCCAGACAGTTGATAACTTCTAGGGGCATATCTTGAGGTCCTGGGTTTAAAACCTGTTTCACGTGAAACACAGCGTCACAACTCTCCGAAAAATGTTTTAAAACCCCGTAGATCCACTCACTATAATCAACACTGCCTAGCCCAGGTGTTACAATGGAGTAGTGAAAGTTAGCCATCTTGGTTAACTACTTCTGCTGTAGGTCCTTACACCACCACAGTTTCAGCTCGACTACCATCGCACGAGTCGAGGGTCGTATTTAAAAATATATGTATCACTTGGATAAATATGTCTTATATGCAATTCCATAGAGTAGAGCATTTATTAGAACAGTCCATTGTTAAAATTATTACAGTTGTATGTTAGACTCTATGAGATGTTAATTGCCAATACCCCTCGTTCATACAGTTATACGTTAGATTCGCTCCTAGCATGAGATGCGATGTCCGTGCTGGTCTCCCCACAATTGATGGAGGTGATGGCCTCTCTGTAATTGATGTAGGAGGTGATTGACGAGATGCAATTGGCAGTAATTCGACAGCATCGATACTAACGATGGTTGGTGGTAACATTGTTTCACGATCAAGATATTTTGAGTTTACGTCTCCAAAAACTTGACGTGATGACTCTATTGGTGAACGATCACGCGCCTTGCTGGCGGCCTCCAACATTCCAACACGGTGATCAACCAACCATGCCCTAAGCACGCTAGCATTGTGTCTTAGGATCGGACCTGGACATCCAAGTTACATAGAGTATAATATACTCTGAAATACATAATAAAGAGAAAATTGATATAAATAACATTATACTTTGCTTAATAGTTCCAGAAATAATGAATGCACTGCTTGACCAGTGACAGGTGTAACTAAATATAAATATATTTAATATTTTATTTTCCATTACCTTTCGTGATATTTATTAATCATTCACTGTTCGAAAAATAACCCTAAAACAATATACCTGACTAACGAATTAAATACAGTACTGCTATGCCTTACATGAAAGTATAATTTTTCGATTATCTAAATAACCTATAAATCGTTCATGTACAAAGCCACACATACAGGCAAATTGTCTATGGACCATGAGACCGAGTCATGACAATATCAGACGAATAAGCTAGTTATTTCAGGACCGCAGGACCTTCTTCGTCTTTAGATAATTTCAGTCATTTAGACCATCATGACATTTTTATAAATACTAAAGGTCAAAGTGACCTTGAAAAATATTTTAGCAACACCAAGAGGTTTTGAACTAGTAAATATTCAGTCACTACATATTTTACTACGCGCAATCAACAAAAAGGAAGCACCATCAACGAAAAGGCAGCACTTTTTGGAAGCACAATAAAAAAAGGCAGCACATTTGGAAACACCATCAACAAAAAGGCAGCACATTTGGAAGCACCATCAACAAAAAGGAAGCACATTTAGGAAGCACCATCAAAAAGGCAGCACATTTTGGAAGCACAATCAAAAAATGCAGCACATTTGGAAGCACCATCAACGAAAAGGCAGCACATTTTGGAAGCACAATCAAATAAGGTAGCACATTTGGAAGCACCATCAACAAAAAGGAAACACATTTTGGAAGCACCATCAAAAAGGCAGCACATTTTGGAAGCACAATAAAAAAAGGCAGCACATTTGGAAGCACCATCAACAAAAAGGAAGCACATTTTGGAAGCACCATCAAAAAGGCAGCACATTTTGGAAACACAATAAAAAAATGCAGCACATTTGAAAAGCCATCAACAAAAAGGAAGCATATTTTGGAAGCACCATCAAAAAGGCAGCACATTGGAAACACAAGTTACGAGAACTAAGTCTTAGAAATCAGAATGCAAGAAATAATAACATTTAATTTTTACTTTTAATATTTAATTTATTTATTAACATTATACAAATATAAGTAAAATAAGCCATTATTGTATGTAACCAGCTTTCCTTAGTTCTTTGAGTATGAAGGATATTTATTTTATGCACGAAAAGTTTCCTGCACAAAGCGAGCCATGTAGAAGTCTTAGCCGGTCAACCAATAAGTTTGGATCCTTCCACGATGTGTAATCAATCTCTTCTATCATCATCTCACTTGCTTGTTTATTATAAATAATTTTAATATCACAATCGTCCCAGTGATCATAATAAGGGTTATCAGATTTATTTATTATACTACATCGTTTCCATCGGATCGGTCTCAGGACACCGTCACATTCTTCGATCTTGTCAGCTTTAGGGGCTTCATCACAGTCTATGTTTTTGTCAACAGCCTCAGCGTCACTGTAACAATCACTGTAGAAGACATCCTCTTCACACGAGAGTTCTGGCACAAGTCAGCTTTTGAACTCTTTGCTTAAGCAACATGAGAGTTCTGGCACAAGTCAAATTGTGAACTCTTTGCTTAAGCAACATGAGAGTTCTCGCACAAGTCAGCTTGTGAACTCTTTGTTTAAGCAACAAGAGAGTTCTAGCACAAGTCAGCATGTGAACTCTTTGCTAAAGCAACATGAGAGTTCTGGCACAAGTCAGCTTGTGAACTCTTTGCTTAAGCAGGATTAAATTTGGACTTTTTTTTAAAAAAAAGTTGATAATTTATGATGTTTATAAACGACGTCTTCTCCCTAATGGTTTTCTCTGAGTGCTCCTATTTTATTTTTATCAGGTGGAATTTAAAAAAAAATCATTATTCAGTCAAATAATAATATGCCCTGAGAAATCTGAGAAACACTAACTGGAAGAACAAACTTCCTTCTCCTTGGAGTCTAGCGAAGCCATCCCTCTATTGTGATCGTTAGTGAGCATCCTGCATCCCGCATGAAATAAATAAATAATATTTACCTGCAAGCAACACATGGTGTCATCTGTTGTTGAAATGAAGAACTACTTACAACAAGTACCTTTGCATGAGATAACTTAACTCTCGCTGAAGAAATATTTAAAAAATTATATTTAAGTAATGGTTCCAATTGGATAACTGTCTGTTTGTATCTAACATTAGTCACAGTAACTAATATGAATCCTGAGTCGGTGTCTGTCGCTGTATCGAAAGGACACAGGTGTAAGTTTTGCAGCAAAGAATTTATCTTGAGAAAGAATGGAAGACAACACGAGAAGAATTACTGTGTTAAAAATCCACTACGCAATATGATAAGTTGCGTTCGATGCAGCAAGTCGTTTACGCGGAGAGAGAGCTTAAAAAGACATGACAGAACTTGTAACGTCAAGCCTGCGTAAGAGCTAGAGGACAACGATGGATCTACTAGACTAAGGAATAGTGATCCACATTACGACAATAATTTTCCTTGTCTTGGGAGAGATTATGTTCGTGGCTCTTCCGATCTCGACGAAGAACTTAAATTGAAGGACGATGATGATTTATGGGAGAATGAAGACAATGGAAGAATCCTTAACGTGAAAAGTGAGAATACATTCCAGCCGAATTCAAGTAGATCTTTCCTACTTTGTAAAAATGATGGAATCCTAAAAATGAAGCATGAAGACGATAATGACACTTCGACATCATCGATATCGAATTCATACGGTAATCTGGGTGAAGAGGATGTCTTCTACAGTGATTGTTACAGTGACTCTGAGGCTGTTGACAAAAGCATAGACTGTGATGAAGCCCCTAAAGCTGACAAGATCGAAGAATGTGACGGTGTCCTGAGACCGAAACGATGGAAACGATGTGTTATAATAAATAAATCTTATAACCCTTATTATGATCACTGGGACGATTGTGACATTAAAATTATTTATAATAAACAAGCAAGTGAGATGGTGGTAGAAGAGATTGATTACACATCGTGGAAAGATCCAAAGTTATTGGTTGACCGGCTAAGACTTCTACATGGCTCGCTTTGTGCAGGAAACTATTCGTGCATAAAAGAAATATCCTTCATACTCAAAGAATTGAGGAAAGCTGGCTACATACAATAATGGCTTATTCTACTTGTATTTGTATAATGTTAAGAAATAAATTAAATATTAAAAGTAAAAATTTAATGTTATTATTTCTTGCATTCTGATTTCTAAGACTTAGTTCTCGTAACTTGTGTTTCCAATGTGCTGCCTTTTTGATGGTGCTTCCAAAATATGCTTCCTTTTTGTTGATGGTGCTTCCAAATGTGCTGCCTTTTTTGATTTTGCTTTCAAAATGTGCTGCCTTTTTGATGGTGCTTCCAAAATGTGCTTCCTTTTTGTTGATGGTGCTTCCAAAATGTGCTGCCTTTTTGATGGTGCTTCCAAAATGTGCTTCCTTTTTGTTGATGGTGCTTCCAAATGTGCTGCCTTTTTGTTGATGGTGTTTCCAAATGTGCTGCCTTTTTGATTGTGCTTACAAAATGTGCTGTCTTTTCGTTGATGGTGCTTCCTTTGTGTTGATTGCGCGTAGTAAAATATTTAGTGACTGAATATTTACTAGTTCAAAGCCTCTTGGTGTTACTAAAATATTTTTCATGGTCACTTGGACCTTTAGTTTGTATAAAAATTTCATGATGGTCTAAATGACTGAAATTATCTAAAGACGAAGAAGGTCCTGCAGTTGTTGAAATAACTAGCCTATACGTTTGATATTGTCATGACTCGGTCTCATGGTCCATAGACAATTGGCTTGTATGTGTGGCTTTGTACATGAACGATTTATAGGTTATTAAGATTATCGAAAAATTATACTTTCATGTAAGGCATAGCAGTACTGTATTTAATTCGATGGTCAGGTATATTGTCTTGAGTTGTTTTTCGAAGAGTGAATGATTAATAAATTTCACGAAAGGTAATGGAAAATAAAATATTAAATATATTTAATATTTAGTTGCACCTGTCACTGGTCAAGCAGTGCATTCATTACTTCTGGAACTATTAAGCAAAGAATAATGTTATTTATATAAATTTTCTCTTTATTATGTATTTCAGAGTATATTATACTCTATGTAACTTGGATGTCCAGGTCCGATCTCAAGACACAATGCGAGTATGTTTAGGGCTTGGATGGTTGATCACCGTGTTGGAATGTTGGAGGCCGCCAGCAAGGCGGGGGACAACAACGGAAGCAACGGTATTTGTGACTGGACTGGGGGTGGGGTCCTAGCAGTATAAATTGAGGTCAACACCCTAGACACAGCATTCAACACATAGTCATGTGGGTATAGAGCTGCTGCTACAAATTCAAGCAAATGCTGTTCGATCCAACTGCAAAGTACGCGGAAGTAACGCCAGGATTCCGCCGTGTGCACTACGTCACCGAGGATGGTTACTTCCAACTAGAGGTCTGCAAATTCGGTCATCACTGGACCAGTGATTGTGACGAGGAGGCTACGGACATCATCGAGACATCCTTCATCAAGGTAGATTGTGTCGTCTATTATCTAAGACCTGACAGTACATTACCGGCTCAGTCTCGTCTCGACCACCATGACGAAATGTGTAAACCTCCATGGCTTCTCTAGTCAGTATGGATTTATTATCAAGGAACTTAGCATTGCAGATGAAGAAGGAAATGTAATCACACGTAACTTTCAACCTTCATTTGAATGGCGATATCTCACCAGGAAGCATAAAAAAACAAATGCTTGGCTCACTAAAAATTTTCATGGTTTACAGTGGGAACACGGACTCTTTCCTTATGCTTCAATACCCAACATATTGGCAAGTCATATGACCTGACCTGTATTAGTTGTAGGAATAGAGCAGAAACGGTGGCTAACTATTATAAGCAACATGTGCTAATATTAGATGTACAAACAAAATATGACTGTCCATCATTGAAAGAATTAAATAAATTGTACGTGTGCAATAATAATAATATATGTCTAGGTCCGATCTCAAGACACAATGCGAGCATGCTTAGGGCATGGTTGGTTGATCACCGTGTTGGAATGTTGGAGGCCGCCAGCAAGGCGCGTGATCGTTCACCAATAGTGTCATCACGTCAAGATTTTTGAGACGTAACCTCAAATCATCCTGATCGTGAAACAATGTTACCACCAACCGTCGTTAGTATCGATGCTGTCGAACTACTGCCAATTGCATCTCGTCAATCACCTCCTACATCAATTACAGAGAGGCCATCACTTCCATCAATTGTGGGGAGACCAGCACGGACATCGCATCTCATGTTAGAAGCGAATCTAACGTATAACTGTATGAACGAGGGGTATTGGCAATTAACATCTCATAGAGTCTAACATACAACTGTAATAATTTTAACAATGGACTGTTCTAATAAATGCTCTACTCTATGGAATGCATATAAGACATATTTATCCAAGTGATACATATATTTTTAAATACGACCCTCGACTCGTGCGATGGTAGTCGAGCTGAAACTGTGGTGGTGTAAGGACCTACAGCAGAAGTAGTTAACTAAGATGGCTAACTTTCAACCGAACAGGATATACTCCAGTGTAACACCTGGGCTAGGCAGTGTTGATTATAGTGAGTGGATCTATGGGGTTTTAAAACATTTTTCGGAGAGTTGTGACGCTGTGTTTCACGTGAAACAGGTTTTAAACCCAGGACCTCAAGATATGCCCCTAGAAGTTATCAACTGTCTGGGCTATGGACATTGTAGTGTGAATATGATGAGAGACGATACAGTTCTCCCTGCAACGCCTGAAGAGGTTTTCGCACATGCATTCATCCTACCAGCTATTCAGTCACCGCCAGCATCTGCATGTGGTCAGACTTTGTCAGTCCAGACATCATCTAGCTGTACCCAGATGAGTCCCACATCGCCAGCACCTACCACATCATTAGCAGTCCAGCCTAAACGCCGGCGTCAGCTTCGCCTTCCTACATCTCGCAAGAGTCGAACGCGAGATCTCAGTCATCTAGGTCCGATCAGTGAAGACACCACTCAAGTATTTTCCACAGAAAACACTAGTGATGAAAGAACTGTTGAAATTGCTCGTGTAGCAGTGCGTTCATTACTTCTGGAACTTTTAAGCAAAGTATAATGTTATTTATATTTATTTTCTCTTCATTATGTATTTCAGAGTATATTATACTCTATGTAACTTGTAGTTATGCTTAATATTTAGGTATTGAGTCTCTGGTTTATGTAAATAGGTTATGTTGACTTTTTCACTATGATGTGTAGTGTGTGAATATTATGTATTTTTATTACTCATTATTTACTTCTTTCAAATCAGTGATTTTTCTTATCCCTTGCTGTTTGTAATAAGATTTAAATACATATGGGTTTAACATTTACGTTGTTTCCTTTAATTTCAAAAAAACCATTTAATGGTCCCTCTTATTATAATTTGTTTTAAATTCAGAGTATTTTTAAAAAATTGTAACTATATGTTATTAACCTCCTCAGCTAGAGTGATTGCTTTAATACATAAATTCTAACACTTCCTTCGAGATGTCTTCCGCCACTACGAGAAGAAGAGAGAGAGAGACTCCACACAACACTATTCAAAACACTAATATTTTATAAATACTCTATCATCATTTATTAAATTATAGACAAAATACAGTATCTTACCGAACTTTTTTTATTGTAATTAATGTTGGGAAATTTGTTTCAGCGATGGTTAATTTATTTTTGTGTGTGGGTGTAATATATATATGTCCTTTTGGAATAGGTACGATCAGTATGTTTGTAGAAGTTATAGGGGTAGGATGTGTACGAGTATATTAATCAGGACTCGTCAGATACCCGGGTGGCTGTGACGGCAACGGAGAACTTTGTGAGTACAGGCTACCGACTTGTCTCGTCTTGTCCCCCGACTTGTCTCGACTGTCTAGACTTACTCCGTCTAGACTTGTCTCGACTCGTTCCCGACTTGTCTCGACTGACTACATAACACATGTAGGTTATTTACTTAATAGGTATGTACAGTTAAACGTGTAATCCCCTATAAGCATACATTCAGGGACTTTAACAATGAAACTTCTCGTGTGTGAGTCTGATGTGCATAAGGGTTCGTATACTTTGATGCATCATGCCACACCTCTCCGGCCAAGATGGTTGCTAGTGATGCTATCTACCAACTAGGTTTTTGAATTTGAATTTGGCACGGTCCAGCGGTAACTTTAAGAATTAAAGATGGCGACGGTGGCGTGCTCTGGTAGCAACACTAGGAACTAAAGATGGCGACGGTGGCGCCATCTACCAGCCAACTTGAGAACCAAGATGGCGGCGCCCCTGGCAACGAATTTTTGAATTTTGCGCGCGATACTAGCGACATCTACCAGTCAACTTGAGAACCAAGATGGCGGCGCCTCTGGCAACTATTTTTTTAATTTGGCGCGCGACACTAGCGACATCTACCAGCCAACTTGAGAACCAAGATGGCGGCGCCTCTGGCAACTAATATTTGTATTTGGCGCGCGATACTAGCGACATCTACCAGCCAACTTGAGAACCATGATGGCGGCGCCTCTGGCAACTATTTTTTGAATTTGGCGCGCGATACTAGCAACATCTACCAGCCATCTTGAGAACCAAGATGGAGGCGTGGACACCTGTCTGCCGACTCCCTAACTGATATTTGAATTTGGCGCCATCTGGTAGTCTGTGCTTAAATTAAAGATGGCGGCGGTATAATAAATATAATTTCAAATGTGGCGCCTTAGGTATGCATTAAGGAAGGCAAAAAAACCCTCCCCCCTTCTAACATAAACTTGCCGTCAGTACGTAGCATATATAGATTATTTATTCCACTATATCCCAACTGGTCTCATGGTCTGGTTGGTAAGGTGCCTGCTTTCTAACCTCGTCGTCCTCGACGTTTTCACATCCCATGGATCGAATCCCAGCCCCGGCACTGAGAATATTTCAGTTAAAGAAAAAAATAAAATAATCCCTGCTGCTACCGGTGGCGACCAACTGAACATCACAAGATGGTGGCCTCCAGCAGACGAAAACAAGATGGCGGCCACCAGCAGACGAAACAAGATGGTGGCCACCAGCAGACGAAACAAGACGGCGGCTGATGTTTACATCAAATTTGGAAAAGTTGAAGTTAAAAAAAAAAAAATGCGATTCCAAGCTGGCGGCTGTGACGAAAAGTGCAACGGTGATGTCACGATTCGAAGTTGGTGGAAAAATCTTCTAGAAATTCAAAATGGCGGATGGATTAGCATATGGATTAGCATAGATTGGCATGGATTAGCATATATTGGCATACGGATTAGCATTGATTGACATACGGATTAGCATACATATTAGCATGGATTAGCATAGATTGGCATTGATTAGCATACGGATTAGCATGGGTTGGCATACGGATTAGCATGGATTAGATGACGTCATCCAAGATTGCCGCCGATGACGTCATCTAAGATGGCGGTCGGCTCCTGGCTCCTGCGCTGCGCTTGAATCGGTCTTTTCCTACTACTTTCGTTAAACCCCACATACCTCCGTTCATATTCATACGTCAGAATAAGTCCTTATAATCAAACATTTTTTTGATTGCAATCCGAGATTAGTGTTTGCGTAATGCCGGAATGAACAAACAATGCCAATTTTTATATTTTTGCTTTAAGTAATGAAAAAAATATCTTCCCTTTATAAACATATAAATCCATTACATGTTTGGGTTTTGAAGTGAAAACTTCTATAGGAAGGTTTGGATAGGGAGTAAATTCATGTAAGTCGTCATCGACATGGTCACGTGACGTGAATGTATATGTATATATGTGTATGTATATGTATGTATATATATATATATATATATATATATATATATATATATATATATATATATATATATATATATATATATATATGTATATCCACTCAGTGTTGCGCGCGCAGCCAGTACACATAACTACACATAACACAGGTCAACAAGTAATGCACACGACATATACCAATACAGTCTTCAGTCCCTGTACATCAGTGCTATGCATATGTGAATCGAATGTGTGTATGCAGTAAAAGTGAGTATAAGAATATGTTAATATTCTCATATAGATATATAGTTTGAATAACGAAGAAAACGGAGTCTTTGTAGCAATATAACATAAACATAAAGAACATCATTATTTATTTTTTTAATATCTACAATTACTATACAATGCGTATTTTATAGTAATTTAGGAGTTATAAGTTGTATTTATATTTAATACTGGGCTTGCGCAGCCCATGTGTCTTGATGATAAATAAACCATATGAAAATACATATAATTGTTGCTCAGAGTGCCGATAGATCTCAAAACCCGATAAATGTAAACAGTCTTGATTTACAAGTTTAAATTTAAGTTCAAACAATTAATTTGGATATCTAAAAATAATAACTATTTGTTTATAGTTTTAATTTTCACTTCTATCGGCAGTCCTCATGACTGCTTTTAATTTTTGACGTGATAACGTCTTACAAATCGATGAACGCCGGCTGCACGCACGAAAAAGCATGACTCATTGTCACGTTCCGTCTGAGCCAAGCGTGCAAGAACCGGTCAACCACCGTGCGAGAAAATATCTTCTATAATATCAAAACAGGTTAAGGCGGGCTTTTTAAAAGCAGCAATGTGAAAAAATTTGATTTATTTGTCCAATTTCGTCATTTCAAATTAACAATTTATTGAAATTGATTTGATTTCAGTTTATTTCTGTAACTAATTGTGCGTGATTATATTTAAACAAATTATTTAAATTAAACTTGCAAAAAACTGTAAATAATATTTGAAAATTAAAATGTATGCAATTTTTAATTAATGTTTTCTTATGACGTTATCGCGTAAAATTATCGTCCGTAAACCGACTTGACAGACAACCCCCTACATTAAAAGTGTTGCTACTATAAGACGTGTATAATATGAAGCGGGCCACAGTCAACTGGAAGGACTGTGTATGCTGGAACTAGAGTGCGAGGCAGCAGTCACAGTGGCCTGCCCAGAGGCGATAAGCGCCGTCCATCCAGCCGAGAGGCCTGGCTTCCGGGTCTGTGACCCGACACACGTGGCTACCCCCTCCACAGCTCCTGTGCTCTGGTCGGGGGGCCAGCCACCCGGCGTGCCGGAGTGCAGGGTGGCATGGCGGAGTGCAGGGTGGCATGGCGGAGTGCAGGATGGCATGGCGGAGTGCAGGGTGGCATGGCGGAGTGCAGGGTGGCATGGCGGAGTGCAGGGTGGCATGGCGGAGTGCAGGGTGGCATGGCGGAGTGCAGGGTGGCATGGCGGAGTGCAGGGTGGCATGGCGGAGTGCAGGGTGGCATGGCGGAGTGCAGGGTGGCATGGCGGAGTGCAGGGTGGCATGGCGGAGTGCAGGGTGGCATGGCGGAGTGCAGGGTGGCATGGCGGAGTGCAGGGTGGCATGGCGGAGTGCAGGGTGGCATGGCGGAGTGCAGGGTGGCATGGCGGAGTGCAGGGTGGCATGGCGGAGTAAAGGGAGGCATGGCGGAGTGCAGGGTGGCATGGCGGAGTAAAGGGTGGCATGGCGGAGTAAAGGGTGGCATGGCGGAGTAAAGGGTGGCATGGCGGAGTGCAGGGTGGCATGGCGGAGTAAAGGGTGGCATGGCGGAGTGCAGGGTGGCATGGCGGAGTAAAGGGTGGCATGGCGGAGTGCAGGGTGGCATGGCGGAGTGCAGGGTGGCATGGCGGAGTGCAGGGTGGCATGGCGGAGTGCAGGGTGGCATGGCGGAGTGCAGGGTGGCATGGCGGAGTGCAGGGTGGCATGGCGGAGTGCAGGGTGGCATGGCGGAGTGCAGGGTGGCATGGCGGAGTGCAGGGTGGCATTGCGGAGTGCAGGGTGGCATGGCGGAGTAAAGGGAGGCATGGCGGAGTGCAGGGTGGCATGGCGGAGTGCAGGGTGGCATTGCGGAGTGCAGGGTGGCATGGCGGAGTGCAGGGTGGCATGGCGGAGTGCAGGGTGGCATGGCGGAGTGCAGGGTGGCATGGCGGAGTGCAGGGTGGCATGGCGGAGTGCAGGGTGGCATGGCGGAGTGCAGGGTGGCATGGCGGAGTGCAGGGTGGCATGGCGGAGTGCAGGGTCGCATGGCGGAGTGCAGGGTCGCATGGCGGAGTGCAGGGTCGCATGGCGGAGTGCAGGGTGGCATGGCGGAGTGCAGGGTGGCATGGCGGAGTGCAGGGTGGCATGGCGGAGTGCAGGGTGAAATGGCGGAGTGCAGGGTGGCATGGCGGAGTGCAGGGTGGCATGGCGGAGTGCAGGGTGGCATGGCGGAGTGCAGGGTGGCATGGCGGAGTGCAGGGTGGCATGGCGGAGTGCAGGGTGGCATGGCGGAGTGCAGGGTGGCATGGCGGAGTGCAGGGTGGCATGGCGGAGTGCAGGGTGGCATGGCGGAGTGCAGGGTGGCATGGCGGAGTGCAGGGTGGCATGGCGGAGTGCAGGGTGGCATGGCGGAGTGCAGGGTGGCATGGCGGAGTGCAGGGTGGCATGGCGGAGTGCAGGGTGGCATGGCGGAGTGCAGGGTGGCATGGCGGAGTGCAGGGTGGCATGGCGGAGTGCAGGGTGGCATGGCGGAGTGCAGGGTGGCATGGCGGAGTGCAGGGTGGCATGGCGGAGTGCAGGGTGGCATGACGGAGTGTAGAGTGGCAGACGGTGGACTGCCGCGCGGAGTCTCTGGACGTTTCGGGTGTCGGGTTCGGCCCGTGATGAGGCTGCTCGTCGCAGCCGCTCTCGTAGGTTCTGGAAAGACGACCAACTAGTATAAAAGGGTGTCGCGGGCCCTCGCGGCAGTTCGGAGAGTTCCGGGAGTGAAGGGAAGTGCGACATCGGCGAAGAGGGTGAGAGACCCCCTCGAGAGTGGCGAGAGACTGTGTGTGTGGACAGGCGCGTGGTGAGGGGCGAACCACTGTCGAGCCTGGCTCCAGTGAGGAGTGCGGACTGCGGTACTAGACAGACATTGAGTGACTGGAGAATAAACATTTTTAAGTGCTAGTGATTGGTGATCGGGCACTTTTAAGTACAATTATTTATTAGTAACGTTAATAATAGTAATAAATAAAACTGCAATAAATCTTAATTGGGCTATTACGAACCCAGTTCTTCCCACATAGGTCGTAACGGTATTAACAAATCAAATATAACAGCTTTCTCATCGGGAGCAAAAAGATACAATTTAGGTAACGTGTCCATAGGCACACAAGTGACGTGTACTCTCAATGATGAAGCATGGTGACACTCAACTGGAGACAAGCGACTGGAGACACGCATTCAGAACAGTTGGCCGGAGAGCACGTCGTGCAGTGTTGCCAGATGTGCGCCGGTGGAGGAGCGGGCCCGGCCTAAGCCCCGCCGTGTTTGCAGCGGCAACACCGCAGAGACATCTCCGACCAATCACGTCGCCGGGCGCAGTCACTGCTGCGCTTCGAGCGGTCTTCTTGGGAGCGTGACGCAAGTGAACACTGAGCGAGATATCCCATACAAATATCAGATAAATATATATCTCTCCTGTTGAAATAAGAAGAGTATTGAATGTGGTCAGTGGTTCAACGAAGATCTGAATCCCGCCTAGAGCAGTGACGTCATGGTCACAGTCGTGTGGCCGGCGGTACTACAGCTACACAGCTACTACAGCTACTACAGCTACTACAGCTACACAGCTACTACAGCTACTACAGCTACACAGCTACTACATCTACTACAGCTACTACAGCTACTACATCTACTACAGCTACTACAGCTACTACAGCTACTACAGCTACACAGCTACTACAGCTACACAGCTACTACATCTACTACATCTACTGCAGCTACTACATCTACTACAGCTACTACATCTACTACAGCTACTACATATACTACAGCTACTACATCTACTACAGCTACTACATCTACTACAGCTACTACATCTACTACATCTACTACAGATACTACATCTACTACATCTACTACATCTACTACATATACTACATCTACTACATCTACTACAGCTACTACAGCTACTACAGATACTACAGCTACACAGCTACTACAGCTACTACATCTACTACATCTACTACAGCTACTACAGCTACACAGCTACTACAGCTACACAGCTACTACAGCTACTACATCTACTACAGCTACTACAGCTACTACAGCTACACAGTTACTACAGATACTACATCTACTACAGCTACTACAGCTACACAGCTACTACAGCTACTACAGCTACTACATCTACTACAGCTACTACAGCTACTACAGCTACTACAGCTACTACAGCTACACAGCTACTACAGCTACTACATCTACTACATCTACTACATCTACTACATCTACTACAGATACTACATCTACTACATCTACTACATCTACTACATCTACTACAGCTACTACAGCTACTACAGCTACTACAGCTACTACAGCTACACAGCTACTACAGCTACACAGCTACTACAGCTACTACATCTACTACAGCTACTACAGCTACTACAGCTACTACAGCTACTACAGCTCCGGAGGAACAAGCTTATGTTACTGCGTAGCGTCTCATCACATCGAGACCACGAGCGATAAAACAGTGTGATGGGGCAGCGACGGGGATTGGTGGGAATGAGTCAGGGGGAGTCAGGGGGAGTCAGGGGGAGTCAGGGGGAGTCAGGGGAAGCGACGTGAATACTGACAGTGTATAATCACACTCAGTGGCTGGTGTTACTCTCAGAGCAGCTCTGAGCTGACGGAGCTGTGGAAGATGGTGGCAGCAGTGCTTGTTTATAGCCGAGTCTCAGCAGATGTGACGACATGCAAGCGGCAGAGTGGCTTGAGTGGAGCCCAGCCGGGCTCCAAGTCCCGACCCGACCACATCTGGCCTAGTGCGGACCGCGGCGGTGCTTGTAAACAAGCCAGGTGTTTACCTGGCGGCGGCCAGCACTTCCGCGGGCCGTGTTTACCTGGTACTGCCTCCTTCAGGCGCGCCAACCCCCCACTGTTCTTGTCGCCGTACCCGTGGCGGTGGTTTCATTACAGCATGGATTCAATACACCTATATTATAACATTTACAGAAAAAATAAACGTTTTTAAGGTGACATGGAAGAGTGTAGGGTGGCATGACTGTGTGATGGGTAGCATGACGGTGTGATGGGTGGCATGATAGAATTCAACTATTCGCCTTTCGTCTTGTAGACTGTTTGCGTTTCGTGCTATTTTGACGTCAGTGTAATAATTACTGACATACATATGTACTGTGATAAACAATTATTCAGCTTTCTGAAATACAAATTCCTTATCTGAAAATATGATTTTTCTATGTAAGATAAACAAAACCTATCATTTAAAAGTTTATATTTAAATAGGCTATATGACTTAATCTTAGCCAGAATGGCAAACATTTTGTTTAATTTAATCATGCTGCTACAACTAAGGGCGGACAAGTTATTTTTCTAAATAAATTGCTAAGTTAGCACAGTATTTTTTTCCCCAGTATAACTAGTAAATATGACCGATTAAAATTTTGCTACATAATTACCAAAACCACGATTAATTTTTTTTTATTGAGCTTACCAACAGTTGTCGGCTGGACGATGCATTACGGGCAATGCTATATAACCAGCAGTAATTTTATTTGTAACGATATGTTAATTAATGTTAGTTTATATTCTAAAACACACAAAATAAAAATAATACCCTATAAGAGCCCACAAACTTGAAAATTACCTTGTGAATGAGATGTCGAGACAAGTAAACACTTTATGATTACTCTAGTGAGTCTCATTCTTAGATTGCGGTGTGCATGTTAATGGCATTTGGGCATTTATTCTCTCTTTTAAATGCTTGATAACTGCTATTAGCACTGTCTTTTTTTTCCAGTGTGGTCTGCTGCCAGATAAGTCCAAAGAGCACAACATTTTAATGCATAACTATAGTGAAAAATTTTTAAAATGTAAAAAAAAGTTATTTTAAAATAATTCAGAATGAGGTTTCATGAAAATAAATATTCTTATTGTATTTTATCAAGATCGTCATCTGATAATATTAAATAATTACTTTAAAAAAATGTAATTGGTTTAAAAATATTGATTTAAACAATTTTTCCATTATTTTTTATATCTTTCTTGTCTCTGACTATAGCATTTAGTGATCAATTGCTACAAATATCTTCTCCTGTTAATCTGTTAATGGTGTTTAGAATTGATATTTATCTTCTTTCAGAATGTACGCAATTGCAATACATTAAAAAAAAAAAGATGGTATTTTTATGGTATTAGAAAAATCAACAAATAGTTAAATTGTAAAAAATAAAATTTGTACTGGTAATTCATTGATTGTTAACAAAATAAGAACTGTAATGCTAACAAGCCTGATGGTATTGTTACGACCGCGAGATATCAGACCGCGATGCCAGGTTCGGAGCTGGCTGGCGGCCCCGCACGGTCTCTGGCGTCACGCACCATACACTGAAGTAAGGCATTCTACGCATGCCTGGCCGGATTACAAGGGTCGTCGCTACCCACCTTTCCCATCCGCTCCCCATGCATCTTCCTTCCTCGGCGCAGTTATCTATCGCTGAGCGGCCTTGGGAATTCCGCGAGCCGCCGCGTGGAGTGGTGAGAATGGAAGCCGCTCTTCTGGAATGTTCGGGCGTCGGGTCGGCGCGGGATGACGTGACTGGCCGCAGCTGCGCTCGTCACTTCTAGAAGTGGCGTCTCACACTATATAACCCGCGACGCCGACCTCCGCGGCAGTTCCAAGCGGAGTTCGGCAACGGAGTTCAGCCGGGTGTGTGGTGAGAGTTGCGGCCCCGTGAGGAGTGCGGTCTGTAACAACTTGACAAGACACTGAGTGACTTGAGGGTAAACATCTCCAAGTGCGAGTAATTGTGATTAGGCATTTTTTTAAGTAAAATTATTTATTGTTACGGTAAATACAAGTAATCGATAAAATTGCGTAGAAAAAAAGGGGGTTGTCTGTAAAGTCGGTTTACGGACGATAATTTTACGTGATAACGTCATAAGAAAAAAACTGATGAAAAATTGCATCTTTTTTTTTTTTTAATTTTCAAATATTATTTACATTTTTTTTTTGAAAATTTAATTTAAATAATTTGTTTAAATATAATCACTAACAATTAGTCAAAGAAGCCCGCCTTAACCCGTTTTGATATTATAGAAGATTTTCTCGCACGGCGGTTGGCCGGTTCTTGCACGCTCGGCTCAGGCGGAACGTGACAATGAGTCGTGCCTTCTTCGTGCGTGCAGCCGGCGTTCATCGATTTATAAGAGTCGGGCTATGCCTTACGAACCCAGGTAGTGTTGCCACACAATGGTTGAAATCGTAACAGTATGCACGTGCGCTGCGATCTAAGCGGGCGAGTGTGGGAGAGATGCTGACAGCCACTTGTGGAGGGAGGCGGTCCCCTGTTGGTGGAGGAGGGGAGGGGAGGGTGTTGAGAAGGAGGGGGTGGTGGGGGCGTGTGGGGACCTCAGTCGAGCGCCGACCAGCGCCGAGAGCAGGCGGCAGCGACACAGCAGCTCCCAGTAGCACCCAGTAGCGCCCAGTAGCGTCGCCACGCGCCAGCCTGCACAGGTGCGTACGCACCAGCCTGCGTTCCGTAACGGTTGTCTCAAAGCCTTTGTGTGCTTGTGCATTGTCACTGTGTTGTTTAGAAATAGGCAGAGACCTGAAAAATTCGCGAGTTCATTTGGCGATAGACTGACATCCAAAAAAAGTATACCTTCGTACAGCTTCTGCGATTGGCCCACATTTTATCTGGGGAACTTTTCGGGCCAATGGAAAAACATAAACCGAGAAAGTGCCGAATCATGGACAAATTGGTCAAGACGTCTCGCGAATCAGCAGCCAATGAACAGGTGTCATTTCTCCGAATTTGTTAAGTACTGTGGAGTCTATCCTAGAGGACAATGAACCCACGAATTTTTCCGGTCCCTAGATATAGGTCGTTGGATTATAAGTGAAATATGTTAAAGGTTTCTGTGAGTAGCAAATAAATGCTACGTTTACAAGTTTATCATGAACCTCAAAAGCGCCTGATTTTTAACATGCACGGTGAAATTTAAAATTTAGCAGTTTTGTGAAAAAATATAAAAAAATTGCGATAAATGCACTTAGCTGCGTGGAATATTGTTTTTTCCGATATCTTAGCTCAGTTTTTTTCTTTTACCGCAGTGCATCTTTTCTAGCCACACGAATGAAATCCTAGTTCAAACAATATTTGCCATGCTCAAAAATCCAAAAGAAATTTATGGTGTGGGAAATCATAGCTACAGATAGACAGTCCAGAATTAATTTGATTGGCTTTACTCGAAGCTCTTAATTTTTTAGATATGTATTAAAATAACTAATATATTTATCTACACTCAGACAAGCATTGCTCCCAGGAATACGACGATAATGTTTATTTTTTATTGTTCAAACTAAGGAAAATTTAAAATTACAGCTTCATAATTTGTGTAGATAAGATCAAAGAATATTAAGAATTGTTTTGAACCCCACTGCTATAGTGAGTGTCCTTTTTGTTTAGCCCTTTAAATGCACAATTATAGGACATAAACTATCTCTTTAGTTTTAAATTATTTTAACAGGTGCCTAACCGATTATAAACACGCTTATTACGCAGAAGACCATTTTCACGTTCTTGTCAATGAGTTCAGAAGGGTTCGCTGTAAGTTTGGCCCAAAGTGAAACAAATCATTAACATAAGAAGAAAACGCGGAGAGTTTACTTATTAATACAAATGCAGTACTAGTAAGAGGATAGAGTAGTCAATCTTTTGGCGTAAGAGTCAAAGTTGTAGTGTCACGTTACTGTTTATAAGATGGTTAAGAATATATTTTATGTTGAACCATCTATCACATTATTACGATTGTGATGCACAGAGCATATTTTTCTGGCACGCGGAAAAATTATTTCACGGGTGTTTACGTTTGAAAATTTTTACTTTAAAATAAGACAGTAAAATTCATACATATTTTCCATTGTTTTTAATTAAAAATTATCTTTCCAATACCTATCCTGATGAAAAAGAAATACAAAAGTTCTGATTTATGTATTATACAAAATTAAATAATATTTTAACTATATTTGGCGCTGGTACAGCAAATATGTATATAAAAGTCAATTAGTCATCAATAATGTTTTTTTTATTCGCATAAGCCTGCATGTTTCAACAACTGCTGTGTTGCTTAGACCGAGAGAAAGGTACAGGTATGTGTGTGTTTTAGCAGTTGTCTGTAGTTTGATGTTCTCGGACAATTATGAACCTATAGGGAAAAGTGTGTGGACGATATCGCCAAAGCGTGTACAGCCTAGCCACAAAAAAACTGGCACAACAAAGTTGCTCGAAGCCACAGATGCACATAGCCGGCAGATACAAGGCGCACTGCGCAGTGTAATGAAGTAGTGTACATTGACGTGTGTTTGCTCATGAGGCTGGGGTGTTGTCACTGATTAGTTCGCGTCTTTACTTATTCAACTGGTGAGGTGGAAGAACTTTGAGATAATTTCACCTCCCCTGGCAATGAAAATAAATTTTAACACCAAATTTAGTAATATATAAATTGTTTTGACTTGTACCCAGCGCAGGCTTGTATGCTTCTTATTTCATATTGATTTTAACATGTAAGTTACAATCATATACCGTATTGATGTTTTCAGGGAAGAAAAAACTCACGAAATTATTATATATTTTTTATATTTTTTTTCCCTGAAAAGTAATTATTTTTAATTTTATAATTTTCCACATTCGACCCTTAATAACCTCCCTGAATATAAACAGGGTAAAATAAAATTAAATAATATTCCTCGACGAATCTTTATTCCTTTCGAAAACATTTCAACGAATTCGCTCAAAAGTTATTCCAGCTGCATTCACTTGCTCGATTCAATAAATCAGTTAGGACTTGTAAATAATTTTATGAAAAAATTTAATTTTTATTTTTCTAAGACGTTATTCTTTGCAAACCAAAATATGTAATTTAAATGTAGCTGAAGAAATGTTCTGCTTTCCTGCAAGCATATGATGCCACAGTTAAAGAATGATTGTTAAAAAAAATGTAGTTATATTTGTAGGTGAGTTGATACTGTTAACAAAGTTTAATCTTGTTAATCTGGTTGCAAACATTTTTTAAACTAATTAAGTAGATCATAGAACATTTGGGTTCACAGGTAAGAAATAACTAATAGCAACAGTTGATCAAAATTATTTTGATTATTGACGCTGTATTATAAGATTATGATTTAGTTTTAAAATGCTGTTTAAAACAAGTAGTAATGAAAGTATTTAATTACGTTAAATGTTTTATATTACCTATATAAATTTGGAATTGTCATAAATTATAGTTATTCATTTGCAGATTATTTTAAAAGTTACGGATTGTTCAAAAATAAAGTTAAGTCTTACTTTTTCCAAAAAATTTTTAGTGTAAAAAATAGGTAACAAAAGTTTATAAAGTAATTAATACAAAATATTATTAAATAAATTACAAAAGTTATTTAGATAAAATACGTAAAATTACTGAACTACATATAAATTATATAATTTTTCCTTACATATCATACAAATTAAAAAAAAAATAACATTTTGACATCGGTCACAGTATTGAATATATTCCATTTAATTTAATATGTTGGCAATAGTGTTTATCAACCTAGACACTGGTAGCATTTTTTTTCGAAAATACATATAAAAACGGAATATTCCATTAAATTAGGCTACGTAAACTGACTTAAATATTTTTAAACTATACAAATTATTTAAAAATATTACACATTATTTTTGAAGCGATGTATACTATTTTTCGAATTGTAAAAAAAACTCAAGGGTTGATAGATTCGATTACGTTTACCCCACTCCAAACTAAATTTCATGAGGGAAAATGTTTAAATATATATAAATATTTAATTTCATTCCTTAAATTTTTATGCCATAAATTAAGTGATAATACTGATTGTGAAATTTGTGGTCAAGCGTATTGGTAATATTCATTCCCCCCCTCCCCACAAAAAAAATTTTTTTCGTCTAACCCTTATTGAAAAATACTAAATACCAAATTTTATGAATTTTCGCAAGAATGGTTAAAGTGAACATAATTTTATATATATTTATAACACAATTGTAGGTTATAATTAGGACTTTTTTTTCACTTTCTAACCACTTTACAGAGAGTATAAGTGAAAATGATGTTTCAACTCGTTTACAAATCGCATACGCCTACTGGTAGCATAAATCAGTCCCCAATAGGTCGGAGGTATATACATTATTTGATACGCCCTTCCTTTAGTCACAACGTTTACTTCTTTTCACTTCCAACTACTCGTGTTTAAAGTCACTTAGCATCAAACCAAGTCATTTTCCCCGCCGCTCGAGAGCTCATTACAAACGAGTCAATGCGCCGAGTCAATGAAAGACGTATACTTGACACACATCTCATCTTACATGGAGTTGGTAAAATCTTTTTTACCAGACAGATTTTATTTATCAATGAAAATATAGAAAATACTAATAATAACATAAAACTATCAATACATGTTAATTCCGGTCGGGTTATGAAACTTAAAAAACAGTCACCTAATATTAAAATATACAGTTTTTGTTAATAGTTTTTTTCCAGCAAACACTGCTTTGTTCCGACTAAGAAAAATTGAACCGAAATGGACATAAATTTGACCGCAATATGTGTAGAAAAGTTTACGAAACTGAAAGTTAATATGTTACGAACAATCACAACAGAAATACCCTTTTGGCGAGTAGCTTTTCACATGAACCCATTCCTTGCACCTCATGCCTTGGCCGTTAACAGGAATACTAAAATCACAAAATCAGTTCTCATGTGAGTAGGGCCTACTTGTTTTAACAACATTGTTTTTGGAAGAACCAGGGTTGTCATTTGTTTCTCTCGCACATAAACGGAGAGTTTGCGATGGCCGCCTCTTGCGAGTGTGGCCAGAGTTTAGAGCCAATGGCACAGATGTTATTCTGGACAGTTTTCAGAACTTGCAGGGGCGTAGATAAATATCTTCTTCTGCAACGACATTGAAAAAAAAACAGTTGGCTGTATCCAGTTTTTTTCAATAATCGCTTGGTAACTGGCTCAGAGATATTCGTAGGTTACGAGCGATAAAACTATGTAAAAAAAAAATTACCATTTGCCCTTTTCTCATTTCTGCAAAATCTGTAGTGAATTTCACTGGCTTCAGAAATCTTATTAGATAAATGGCTATGGTCATTGGAAGTTAGACGAAAAATCTTATAGCGAGTAGCAGTTTTTGTCGAATTATGTTGTCCTCTATTAATTAGTAAGTTAATGCCTTACCAAAATTTTAGTTAAGTTAGATTATTTTAATATTTTATATCCTCACTAATGCTTAGTCAAAGTATTCTTCTGTGCGTAGCATGTTTTTGCTGATTCTCTGAGACCCAAGGAAGCTATTAAAGCTCTTACCATCATTTAATTTATTGGCCCTTATCCATCCTTGAAGTTATAGCGATAGTATTTATAAAAGTCCAGATGATGGGTGTAAAAATAAACTTTAGAAACAAAATAATAGTAAATAAAATACAAGTGTGTTGATCAATTTATGCAATCTTGACCACTAGCTCCAAAAAAAAAAAATACATAAAATATATACTGCCACTAAACATTTTTACATGAGAATTTTAACTAAAAATTAAGAATATTTTCTCTAAATATTCTACTAAAGCCACAACATAACGTCCAAAAACGCAAAAAAAAAAATCATGCTTTTGGAAAAGATATAGAAATAAGAAAAAAGGTAAAAAAAATTTTAGTTCAAAATAGCACAATAGATAAATAAATGTTAAAAAAAATATACTGTATATACGTGCTCTTAAATCTTATTCTTAAGTGACTGATATTGAATACTGGACCATATAAATAAAAACCTTTATTTATTGTGATTAATAGTGATGTAATATTACTGTGGTAACGTTTTAAGTGAAGGTGTCAAATAAAATTTTATCAAAATAAACACTCGCTTGATTGATCGTAAGCTAAGCTAAGCTAAGCTCATGTAGACGAAATAACCAGGTTTATAAATGTCTCATTTTGTACTGGCACTGATCTGGATGCGTGTAAACTAGACCAATCACAATCTCGCACGTGTCTTTCCCGGCATTCAAGCGCATAATGTCATGCATCGAACTTGCGTCGCGGTGACTGGCACTTTCCTGCTTTACGAGATCCACGGTTTACTGAATACAGTTAATTGCTCCTGCTAAAACTCTCACATTAACTGGACACATGCGAGTGAAAAACACTCTAGCTGTCTTCATTCAACTCTCAATGTGTGTGCGTTTAAATAAATTCATGATATTACGACATTTCTGAACTTCACTGAATTACGCATGAAACCAAGTCCATCTGAATGTGATCTGAAGTTCTGTTACAGAACAGGGTGTTGGTTTGGTGTTCTTAGAATGTTATTTTCTCCGTGGATGACTCTCGCTAAATTATTCAATAAAACGCCTTAAAACTTTAATAGGATTGATAACTTAACGCTTGATAACTGTGCACAAATTTGTTTAACTTGACAGATTTCCGAATATGACAGTGAAAAAGAACATACGCTGTTGATTCACTGGTATTTTGTTTTAAGAAATGCTTGAGATAAGCACACAACTGTACACGTTCATAAACACCGCAGAACCATAAACTACATTAGCTAATGATTGTTTTTTTTATTATTTAGATTTATTTAATTAGAACATTCAATTTTTTTTGCATGAAATCAATTATTTCCCTAAGTTGCAAGCGTTTTACATGTAAAAAGCTCAACAGACAATAATTTTACTTCATATTATTATTAAGATTATTCTGTTTTTATCACAAGACTTTTCTTTCTGTTTGCCGGGCCTTTTTTTATGGAAACAAAGAATTTTTTAATTATTCTGAGTGATCGTAGACGCGAGCTTATTTTTATCGCTTGTTCGGGAAACTCGTTAACGTCTTGCGAGACGCAGTTGAGCTGAGACGGAAGGTCCTAGAACGTTAAAGCGCGAGAGCATTGCTTCGCAGGAAGTCTGCGTTAACAGAGGTTGCGGCCGCTGTGTCAGTTATCAAAGCCACGACTGTGATAAAGGCTAACTTTCTCCATGGCACGCACACAGTCTGTGGAATGATTAAAAAAAGGAAATCAGGGCAACCTTAATCTCAGGCTATGAACTCATTTTCGCAGAAATGAGCGCGACAAAGTGCGGAAACCGTGACGGAATATCCGTCACACATTCAAAGTTACAGCCTCTACATTTTAATTTCCCCGTCTCTGACTAATTGCTGTTGAAATATAATTTTATTTTCAGCCCCAGAAACAATTCAAATGGTGCCAAGTAAATAAATTTCTTTAATGACACCACTGCAGCGAACTACGACCTGAATCCACTGTTTGGTTTTGACGTGACGTCTAATAAATCGATGAACGCCGGCTGCACGCACGAAAAAGTGTCCCGTTATGCACATTGTTCGGTTACGCTGTGTCCCGTTACGATCATTTTTCCGTTACGCTGTGTCCCGTTACGCTCATTGTACGCTTGCGCCGCAACTATCTCTCTTCCACTCGATTGGCATATGCGTCCGGACAGCGGCAGCACACAACTTACATCTACACGTGAACAGTTTCGTCGACTGTTTATAAAGTGAAGTGAAAAGTTAATGTGGTTTTCATTGCTTATTACAACAACAATTTCGGCAATAAAGGTTAATTATTCTTGCATTTTAAAAATCTGATTACTAGTATAATTTCAAGTATTTATTCTTTTATTATTAAAATAAAAATGATTCAATTTTATTCATAAAAGTATGCAATCATTTCATCAATGTTTTGTTATGACGTCACGTTAAACTATCGTCCGTAAACCGACTTTACAGACAAACAATTTTTTTTTACGAGGCGGATGATCTGGTTGTGGTTTACCAAGGCCTTTTTCAAGTGCGGGGTCGAGAATACAAATAAAATAAACCTGAAGAGTAAATTTTCCCCGAGAAAAATATCCTGCACGTTCCTTCAAAATTAAAACTGAGTCTCTTAGCGTAGGGTTATTAGGGTTTTTATCAAAGTTAATGTGAAATGACGTGATTTGTAAATTTTTGTTGAGATAAATGCAATAACAATAATACTGTAGACTGCAGTGAAGAGATTGTTAGTAGAACCCAACGCGTGACTACATACATTAAGCTGGCACAGCGAAACGAAGGCTCATACTTCACTGGATGAGTAACGACGCTATTTTCCATTAACGTGCATAGTTCATTAGGTTGTGAAAGAATAGTGTTTAAAATTTTCCTGAATACGAACATACCGAAGGGTCACGGCGAATGCCACAAAACTGTCAGTGTCTTAAAGTGGCATGTTTCAGCTTCGCCGCTGTGAGCGCTTCCACGCGCCCGCGACACAATAATGGAGGAATTCCAGCGACGCAGTGCGTGGTTTTTCCCTCGACTGTGGCTTGTTTTAATTACTATCGCCGCGCCGGGCCGGGCGATGCTAGGCTAACCGCGGCGCTCGGCAGTGAAGCGTGTTGCCGGCCTTCCAGGCGTTAGGCCATGCGCGGGTAGAGGTCACCTCATTCGCAGATTCATTTCGCGATAGCCTGAAATTAAAATGTTTTTGCTATTGGCTTACTGTTCGTTTGCGTGACTCTGTGCCAATGAGAAACCTTCAATCAATAAATATAGTTTAAAAAACTAAAGAAACACGCTTTTAAAGATTATCAAACTAAAAAGTAAAAAATAATTATAAAATTTAATTTATGACAATAGTATATAAGCAATACTAGTATAAATGAGAAAAAATCTTGAGGCGCTTTGTGCCATATTTTTTGTATATTAAGCGCCCCATGCTTTTTTCTCATTTATACTAGTATTGCTTATATACTATTGTCATAAATTAAATTTTAAAATTATTTTTTACTTTTTAGGTTGATAATCTTTAAAAGCATGTTTCTTTAGTTTTTTAAACTATATTTATTTTTAGGTTGATATTCTTTAAAAGCATGTATTTTTTTGTTTTTTAAACTATATTTATGTATAATTATCATAGGGAATTGAGTTACCGACACTACCTATTACCATCTGAGATAACTATTTGGAGTTGCAACGTCACAAAGAAATGGTAAAGTCTCTCCGAATCATTTACAGTTAGATGTATGGATATAATCTTAGAATTTACCGAAAAAAAAAAAAAAACATTTTTTTCCGGCGTGGCCGGGAGTGGAACCCATGATCGCTGAATCCGAAAGTTGACGTCACAGAAGTCGCGCGCGTTAGACCGCTCGGCTAACGAACTTAATGAAATTGGTGGGACATTTTACAGTGATGTGCCATTCACTCTTAGTCGAAAGAGTTACAGACGGACAGACAAACATACAGGTGAAGCTAATATAAAGCATGTAATAAATATAGTTTAAAAAACTAAAGAAACATGCTTTTAAAGATTATCAAACTAAAAAGTAAAAAATAATTTTAAAATTAAATTTATGACAATAGTATATAAGCAATACTAGTATAAATGAGAAAAAAGCTTGAGGCGCTTTGTGCCATATTTTTTGAATATTAAGCGCCCCATGCTTTTTTTATCATTTATACTAGTATTGCTTATATACTATTGTCATAAATTTAATTTTAAAATTATTTTTTACTTTTTAGTTTGATAATCTTTAAAAGCATGTTTCTTTAGTTTTTTAAACTATATTTATTTTTAACTTTTTAGTTTGATATTCTTTAAAAGCATGTTTTTTAGTTTTTTAAACTATATTTATTTTTAACTTTTTAGTTTGATATTCTTTAAAAGCATGTTTTTTTAGTTTTTTTAAACTATATTTATGTATAATTATCATAGGGAAATGAGTTACCGACACTACCTATTACCATCTGAGATAACTATTTGGAGTTGCAACGTCACAAAGAAATGGTAAAGTCTCTACGAATCATTTACAGTTAGATGTATGGATATAATATTAGAATTTACCGGGGGAAAAAAAACATTTTTTTTTCGGCGTGGCCGGGAGTAGAACCTACGATCGCTGAATCCGAAAGCTGACGTCACAGAAGTCGCGCGCCGTAGACCGCTCGGCTAACGAATGTAATGAAATGGGTGGGACATTTTACAGTGATGAGTCACTCACTCTTAGTCGAAAGAGTTACAGACGGACAGACAGAGTTACAGACGGACAGACAAACATACAGGTGAAGCTAATATAAAGCATGTAAAAAGGCATCGAATCACAGGGAAACCATACCAATGAACTAATTTTATTTTCTTGAGTACACAGAGGAATGTGTATTTTTATCCTGAAGGTCATCAAAACCACGAATTTCTCCGTCCCTATACTCATTGGTAAAGATAATCTTTCAGTTTTGTACATATCATACAGAGAAGATAATGGTTGTCGTCGTCTTGAAGAACATATACTATAAATAATAAATACTAATGACATATTCTCATGTGTTAAAAACAGGGCCTCACTTCGCCAACTGAACTATCGAAGTCTTGCCATGAAACACTATATTATATATACCATCAGATCTGCTTTTTTGTTTTAAATGATAAAAGTCAATTCACATAAATTGATGCATCGAAAAGTTATATTTTAGCACCCACAAACCTGAATACACTTTTAACACCTGTCGAAAGGCGTACAGCAGTAATGCAATGTGAACTTTACTGGCATTCACAATGACCCAGATTCGATGC
This sequence comes from Bacillus rossius redtenbacheri, assembly GCF_032445375.1. Classification (NCBI taxonomy): domain Eukaryota; kingdom Metazoa; phylum Arthropoda; class Insecta; order Phasmatodea; family Bacillidae; genus Bacillus; species Bacillus rossius. Next base: position 44,553,956 of record NC_086342.1, on the reverse strand, counting down.
CTTTAACAAACAACCTGGTTCCAGTCCCCATGTGGTTTCACAGAGACTTTCAAGGCAAACAGCACTTCTGCGATAGTCCTTGCCATGTTCCATGCTCGAGTCCTTTCTTTCTTGGCTGTGTTGTTTGTATCCGCATGTAGTAACTGCACTGGCGACTCCATGTCCGAGATGCAGTGTCTCCTCCGTACTCCATACTCCGTACTCTGTACTCCAGTTCTCAGGGTTTCAACTGCCCCTCCACTAACTACTATCGAGTCCCCGGAATAAGCCGTGTTCCCAGGGGCCATCTTTCTATACAACTAAATGGAAATAAAACTAATCTTCTTTATAAAAACGAGCCCCGAAAGTATTTCTAATGAACAATATAAAATATAGAACACTAATTAAACTTATATTGATTTGTAAGGGCCCAGTTTGAAGTTTTAGAATTACTCTCTCTATAAATATACATATTCTTCAACAACTTTATCGTATTTATAAATATATCTTGAATCTTCAAATGTCTTACCAGAAAAAGAAATAAAATCTCAAGACTATTTTGTTATTTCTTAAAACCTGATAATATAAAGTAAATTTTTCCACAAGTATTTTCAAAAGGAAACTAATTTATTTTAATTTTAGGATTGTTACACCCTCTCACACTCTGATTTTATTTGAATGATTTATGTTTCACGGTATGAATACAAGATTTTGTATTTAATTAATAAATAAAAATCAAGAAGTGAGCGAGTGTTCCAGTACTCGCCAGTGATGTGTAACATCTTAAACTAATTATTGAGCCAAATTTTAAACGAATTAATTAACACGGCATTAAAAGGAATAAACCAAAATTATTAAAAAGAATATATCATTTACTGAACCTGTTTATTTATACTCACTTTATACAAATAGCTTTCAGGAATGGATTCGTGTCATACTATGTACTAACACTAAATATACTTTAATTAAACACATACAATTATTGGGTTTTTATGACATACTAGCTGCAATACCCGGCGTTGCCCGGGCTGAACACAGGGTGTAGTTAGTAATTGTCTTCTTAATTTGAATGTCAAGTGTGAAAATTAATTTATAACACTTTCAGATCCCGACAGACGTTCTGCCAGTTTATAGTTATTTACCTGGTCTGTTTGTAATTTAGACTTTATAAAGCAATATAGAAAAAAAACTGAAAAATAAAAGATTACTAATATTGAAATGATTCCATATATAGCTAATGCTCGGCCTGCATTGCAATGCCTAATTCAGTTTTGTTTTGTAATATGTTTGAAGTAGTTCCATATATACATCTATCCATCTCTCTATGTATATTTATCTCTATCTACATATATATACATCTATGTATCTCTCTATCTCTATTTATCTCTTTATATCTACATGTATACTTCCCACTATCTCTATATATTCTATATATAAGTCTCTATATAGCTCTATACATCTATAGGTATATCTCTTTATCTAACCCATTACATTCTCTATACCTCGCTCTATCTCAACTTATCTCTCCGTCTCTATCTCACTATATATATATATATATCACTATCTCTGTCTCTCTTTTATATTTAAATAAATTGTGTCATGCGTGCACACTTATACAACAAAAACAGACGAAGTGCCGCAATATAAAATGAAATAAACACATTTTTGGACACGATTTGTGCTCCAACTATTGAAAAATAGTTATACCGTCTCAGTAACCTTCATGGGCATGCGCATAACAAATCACCAAAATTTCATCGCAATCTGATGAATGGTATAGGAACGCATACGGCACAAACAAAGGAAAATAAAGACATGACAAACGCATCAAACGATGGTGCGTTTAAAATTCAAGAGCAACTCTATCTATTGACGAAGTTAAGAACAAAACTGTTATTAGCGCCTTTATTTTGCTAGCCGCTGCGAGCTCCACTAAGCGGACTGGTCTCACCAAGGAGAAAAATATGAATTTGCCAGACCTTACTATGTGTATGATCGTGTGTCAGACATAGAGAAATGACACTTACTCACTATTTGTATGTCTATGACCTATGATTTTTTCTGTTATAAAATAAAAGTATAACTTTTTAACTCCCTTTGGGATGGAATTTCATATTATTATGGGGTCTATGTGTTAATTCAGGTTATAAGCTAGCTGTAGGCCAAATTTCATTCAAATTCATTCAGTAGTTTTTACGTGAAAGAGTAACAAACATCCATCCATCCATACTTACAAACTTTCGCGTTTATAATATTAGTAGGATCATACATTATTATATCACAACGTATTTATAACGTGTTAGAAAAGCCCCGTGTCAATGCGTCGCGTTGTTTACTGCTAGCGGAACGAGCGGTAAACAGCTGTGTCTTTTTTCTCTCTCTTCAAACGCCATGGAAATGTTTGCTCGCTTCTCGTTACTTCCTGTTACTCATTTCCGTTGCAATCACGAAATTACTCCCATCGAATAGCGCATACCTCTAGCTAAGGTAACCCTAAGAACTATGAACTATGTGAGGTTTGAGAGATGAGCTGTGTGCGCCAGCATGAGATGAGCTGTGTGCGCTAGTGAGAGATAAGCTAGATGCACTAGCTGTGTATGATCCAAGCGCCCTAGTGAGAAATGAGCTATGTGCGCCAGCATGAGATGAGCTGTGTGCGCTAGTGAGAGATGAGCTAGATGCACTAGCTGTATATGATCCAAGCGCCCTAATGAGAAATGAGCTATGTGCGTCAGCATGAGATGAGCTGTGTGCGCTAGTGAGAGATAAGCTAGATGCACTAGCTGTGTATGATCCAAGCGCCCTAGTGAGAAATGAGCTATGTGCGCCAGCATGAGATGAGCTGTGTGCGCTAGTGAGAGATGAGCTAGATGCACTAGCTGTATATGATCCAAGCGCCCTAATGAGAAATGAGCTATGTGCGTCAGCATGAGATGAGCTGTGTGCGCTAGTGAGAGATAAGCTAGATGCACTAGCTGTGTATGATCCAAGCGCCCTAGTGAGAAATGAGCTATGTGCGCCAGCATGAGATGAGCTGTGTGCGCTAGTGAGAGATGAGCTAGATGCACTAGCTGTATATGATCCAAGCGCCCTAATGAGAAATGAGCTATGTGCGTCAGCATGAGATGAGCTGTGTGCGCTAGTGAGAGATAAGCTAGATGCACTAGCTGTATATGATCCAAGCGCCCTAGTGAGAAATGAGCAGTGTGCGCCAGCATGAGATGAGCTGTGTGCGCTAGTGAGAGATGAGCTAGATGCACTAGCTGTATATGATCCAAGCGCCCTAATGAGAAATGAGCTATGTGCGTCAGCATGAGATGAGCTGTGTGCGCTAGTGAGAGATAAGCTAGATGCACTAGCTGTATATGATCCAAGCGCCCTAGTGAGAAATGAGCTATGTGCGCCAGCATGAGATGAGCTGTGTGCGCTAGTGAGAGATAAGCTAGATGCACTAGCTGTATATGATCCAAGCGCCCTAGTGAGAAATGAGCTATGTGCGCCAGCATGAGATGAGCTGTGTGCGCTAGTGAGAGATAAGCTAGATGCACTTGCTGTGTATGATCTAAGCGCCCTAGTGAGAAATGAGCAATATGCGCCAGCATGAGATGAGCTGTGTGCGCTGTGCCGTTTCAGTGATAATTTCAGTCACAAATGTACGATTTACTTAATTTTACGAAATTTTAAACCTTTTTTACTTTATCCTCCATATGATGTCCCACTGGTTTTTTTTTCCCCCTCATCGAGATTTGTTGAGTCGAGTGTACCGACAGGTTAGTTTGTTTAGCAGTCTAGTGCTCCCAACGCCGTTCCCAGCGATTAAGGTTGAGGTTTGCTGGTGACATGCTGGGCCAGCGATCGTCTCGTCTGGACCCTGCTAGGCGTCACGCGTCGAGCTGTTCACCCTAGACGGTAGCGTGACTAGAAAAGCTGTTGTCTGCTCCCAAAGATGCTAACTCCTCTTATCGGAGCTGTGCTGAAGCTAGCTGTCCCTCTCACGAAACGGTGTTCCGTTCCTCAGCCCAACAACACGTAGCGTCGTGTCAGACCATCCTGTTCCCAGGCCGGGTCAGTCACCGGTCGTAGCCCCGCCCCCCCTCTTCTGGTCCACGCAGGTCATAACCCACAGCCGCGCCAATGCCCGGTATGAAGGCCACAGCCCCTCGCGCCCCAGATGACCGATATACGACATCTCGCGGGAGTTTCGATAACTACCGGGCATGCTCCCTCGCCTCTCCGCCAGAGGACAGCATAGTCCCCTCCTATCCAAGCCAGCCTTAAGGATCGACTTGCATCCAAGTCGAGAGGTCGTTTAGGGCTTGTAGTTCTGTGCCCACTCGCCAGGACGCGCTAGAGTGCTGCTCCTCCTCCAATCGGAACTATTCGGGTTCCCAAAGGGTTTTCCGAAGCCCCTCCCCTGGACAGGCGACCAAAGACAGTTTTAATTAGGCGAGCCGGCGCCATTTTTGACGATTTCACGGGCAGCACGCGGTAAGGGCGGATCTCTCTTCGCAGGCCGAGACAACGCGCTTCTGAAAAGTCGTGAAAGGCTTTATCTAAAGCATGTAGTTGGTTATCGACAAGGCCATGTGCCTTAGCACTAAATTTTTAATGTTTTAGCTGCCCGAAATAGTTTAGTTTTTGAAATAGTTTCTTTTTGGTCTTATTATTCTTCATGGCGACCGCGAACTTCCGCGTCGCGCATCACCTGGCCATCTCCAGGCACCGACCTGATCCACTCCACCCCGCAGCTTAGGTAAGTTGTTTCGTCGCCCCACACACACTTTTCATTTTGCTGTTCCCCTGGGCTTAACTTCGCCCAACATCAGCCGCCTGTTAACCAACCTAATTTGATGGGAACACTGGTTGCAGGCGGGGATCAAGAATTAGGACGAGAAATTCCGCTCCAAATTCAACTCCCGAATGTGCAGTTCATGAGTTAGTTCACCGAATTTCATCGCCTCCTGCAATCGGAGAATCTCTCAAGAGTTCCAGCTTTCAATGTCTTTTCCCCTGAGTGGAAAAAACCATAAAATAATTTATAATTCTGAACAACCAGTTTCAGGACACTTTTTATTTATTTAACGAGTAAATGTATTTTTTTTTTTATAATTTGTCTTATGAAGAGCCTGCGCGCTCAATATTCAATGGCCTGTAAAGTTAAGAGACCAAATGACCTTAGATTCAGTCAAGTATAACCATTGTTACTTATTATAATATCTCGCCCCGGGGCCTCCCATTTGGTTTATTGTTTAACAAGATTTAATGTATTAAGTATAGCAAATAAGGTCAACAATTTTCTTGGTATTTTGTTTCGGCTGTAATGCCATGGGTCATCTTCAGTGGAATAATGTTTGTAAAGTCAAAAATAACAGCAACAAATTCATTAAGTAAGATTTAGTAAATGCCTATATAAACTAAACCAGATCTTATTATTTTCTTATCCTTGATCACGATCCACATAACCTTACTAAGTTTTAAGGAGGTAAATCATAAATTTTGTTGTGCGTGCGCTGTGCCCCTATGGGTAATGTGTTTAGTACTGTTTCTGCCTGGCGCTTCCACGACCAATCTATATTTGTTCTTTAGACAAAATGTCATACTGAGCGCAGCCGCACGTTTCAGCGCTAGTGAGAGATAAGCTAGATGCACTAGCTGTGTATGATATAAGCGCCCCAGTGAGAAATGAGCAGTGTGCGCCAGCATGAGATGAGCTGTGTGCGCTAGTGAGAGATGAGCTAGATGCACTAGCTGTATATGATCCAAGCGCCCCAGTGAGAAATGAGCTATGTGCACCAGCATGAGATGAGCTGTGTGCGCTACTAAGAGATAAGCTAGATGCACTAGCTGTATGTGATCCAAGCGCCCTAGTGAGAAATGAGCTATGTGCGCCAGCATGAGATGAGCTGTGTGCGCTACTAAGAGATAAGCTAGATGCACTAGCTGTATGTGATCCAAGCGCCCTAGTGAGAAATGAACTATGTGAGGTTTGAGAGATCAGCTATGTGCACCAGCATGAGATGAGCTGTGTGCGCTAGTGAGAGATGAGCTAGATGCACTAGCTGTGTATGATCCAAGCGCCCCAGTGAGAAATGAGCAGTGTGCGCCAGCATGAGATGAGCTGTGTGCGCTAGTGAGAGATGAGCTAGATGCACTAGCTGTATATGATCCAAGCGCCCCAGTGAGAAATGAGCTATGTGCACCAGCATGAGATGAGCTGTGTGCGCTACTAAGAGATAAGCTAGATGCACTAGCTGTATGTGATCCAAGCGCCCTAGTGAGAAATGAACTATGTGAGGTTTGAGAGATGAGCTATGTGCACCAGCATGAGATGAGCTGTGTGCGCTAGTGAGAGATAAGCCAGATGCACTAGCTGTGTATGATCTAAGCGCCCCAGTGAGAAATGAGCAATGTGCGCCAGCATGAGATGAGCTGTGTGCGCTAGTGAGAGATAAGCCAGATGCACTAGCTGTGTATGATCTAAGCGCCCCAGTGAGAAATCAGCTGTGTGCGCCAGCAGGAGTCGGGCTCGGCAGCACAGCGGCCCAAGAAGCAGTCACCATAACGGGCAGCAGGCGAGGACCACTGACAAGGGCTCGGCCATTGTGACTCTCCCGGCACGCGACGCGCGCCTCATTGCAATACCCAGCCGACCTTCTCGCCCGCCATCTTGCATCCCTGAGCACCGGGCGGCAGCGAGCAAGGACTTCCTCCTTGGAGCAGTAGTGCTGCCTGCCAACACTGCTGTAGAGGACTACTCAGTGGCACGCTGCTGAGTAGTGGCACTCCAAGAGCGTGCCCATGAACACCTTTAACGAAAACAAGTGCACACACAGTTATTGTTGGGATTGTGCCTGCTGAGCTCTAAGTCGCCTCACTGGACAACCCGAGGCGCTAGACGTGCCGGCATTCGGCACTTCTTGCTGGAGGTCAACACGGTAGATTCATCTCTCGCAGTTCTGGAGTCGGCCGTAGTGGTCAGAACTTTTACTTCCCCAGCAAGCTCACACGAGCTGAATGGTCAGTCCTCTGTCTGCCAGATGTAACTTTCAGCATTTGAAACCAAGAACTTATATCCTACACCAGAGCGGAACCGCCACTTTGCTAAGTGGGAACGTAGTAGTGCGTTTCTTAGTACCTGCCACTGGGTTTTAAACTGAGTAGTGCGTTTCTTAGTACCTGCCACTGGGTATTAAACTGAGTAGTGCGTTTCTTAGTACCTGCCACTCGGTATTAAAGTGAGTAGTGTATTTCTTAGTACCTGCCACTGGGTATTGAACTGAGTAGTGCGTGTATCTTAGTACCTGCCACTGGGTGTTAAACGTTCTGAACAGGATCTCGTAACCGGACACGCAAAATTCTATAAAAATGGCACCACATTAAGTGAGTATTATATTGTGGAAATTGAGTTTGCACACACATCACATGTTGCAAGCCGAGTACATGTACCTCGCAGTAGGTACGAAGTTTGAATCGAAATGGATAGTCACACACATTCAGATTTTCTCCCGGAGGAAGGGTACACAACAAAGTACGATGCATTTGTTTCACAACTAAAATATAAAAGTTTATTTACTATTTTATTATTTTTAGGTTTAAGACGCCACCTCTATCCAACGGAAAATGCCAATTTCAAGTGAGTGTCAGCCATTTAATATATTTGTAAGAAAGTTATGGCGTGAGGCATGTTTTGTCAAACAATAAATTATATCTTGTTGCAATAATTATTCGCCTAGAACCTGTATTAGTCATATTTTATTTTACTGCGCTTGTGAATAGTAATGTTCAGTCTCGTTGGTAAACGCTAAAATAATTTTTTTCAAATGTCACAAATAAAGTTAACCTTTTAAAGTTAGTAAATAGTTAAGAAGTATTCCTAACTTTTAGTTTCAAAACATTTTTATCGTAAAAAAAATTGTCAACGTACATTTATAATGGTTTAAAATTTTGACAAATTGTGAGCGAGTGTTCCAGTACTTGCCAGTGTTGTGTGAACATCTAGCCTCGTGTTCTCATGTTGTTTATGTTACAAATAAACTTATAATACGAAACTTGAACACGAAATTTAACGTAGAATTATTGAAAATAATGTTGAGTTAAATAAATAAATTGATAATTGAAATATTCGCTTTTAAAATACCAAAATTTCTGGATGCGAATCACGCACACACTTTCTGTACCCACCGCTAGAATTCGCTGAAATAATCGTAAACGTTGCTTGCAACCGCGAAACGCAGATAGCAGCTAGGAATGAGCGAAATAGTTATTGTACAATCCCAGTTATGGTATTTATGGTGACGATTGAATAACTGGTTATTTAGACGGTTTACGTCATAAATTATTGCGCATTAAGGTCTGTTTTCAATCATTAGTAGTATATCAATGGTGGTACGGGCCTAATGTATTTCTTATGGGACTACGATTTTGGAGGTGGCTTGATGGTGGCTTGCCATTCGGAAAGATTCGGCCATGTTCGGGCGTGTCCGCCGCTCGTTGAAAATTTCGTCAGCGTGGTGTAGAGCGTACTTACGTATCGTGCGACACTAGCGCCCGAGCGCAGCGGGGGCGAGAGAGAGAGAGAAAGAGAGAGAAAGAGAGAGAAAGAGAGGAAGCGAGAAAGAGAGAGAGAGAGATAGATTGGAACCGGGAGTGGAGTCGCGTCGGACGGGCTGTACACATCTGTCTCCGCGTGGCGCGTGCCTCTCGCTTCGTCCACGTGCAGTGTGTCCAGCGGTGTTGGTGCCAGCATCGGCCACTCACGAGGTGTGTGTACTGTGTACTGGTGTACTGGTGTACTGGTGTACTGGTGTACTGGTGATGCAGTAGAGGGAGGACCATGGCTCTACCCGCGGGAATCCAAACGCCCGATCCTGCATCTTCGGTTTTTTTTGTACATTGTAATTAAATATGGCGGTATTGATAAAAGGATACTAATGGTCAATTAGGTTAGGTTAGCTACATTATAAATACTTTAAAACATTGTGGACGGTTGATTTGGTTAGGATAGCTACATTAAAGATACGGAAAAAAAACATGAACTTCGGGGAACTTCGGGTTTTGGCTCTCTCGTCTGTGAAAAAAGGCTTCCCATTCGTAAGTACGCTCTAGACCACGCTGACAACAGGGATGCCAACTTGGAGGTTTTCCCCCCAAATTTAGGCGGAAATAAGATGTAATGTTTTTTTTTTAAGTGGTACATTTATTTGGGGGGATTTTTTTAGCGGGTACATTATTTAAGAAATTTTTTGAGAGCGTGAAATAAAAGTGTGTATTTTGAAAACAAAGTTAAAAAAAGAACAGCAACACAAGTGGCGCTGGTGGCTGAATTTCGCACTACGATCAACAAAAACTTGCTGGTCAAGAGAATTCCGTTTTTGCTTTCACCGTTCAACGTTTTCACGCTGTATTGTCTGGTTGAGGTTGAGTCCGTTAGTTTTTTGTGTATAATGAAAAATTTAGTTTTTTTTTTTTTCGAAATCCAGGGGGATTTGAAGTTGGTCCTAGGGGGAACACTATGTAGGAGTTGGCAACACTGGTTGACGACCTCGGACTACAAGTGAAAACCGTGCTCCATAATTTTCACCGCAGCTTACCCATGCGTCTGCCCTTTCGACTGTTTGAATGCTCCATCAGTGACGTCACTTGTGTCCGAACTCAACGTGAATCCTAGAACTGTCAGCATAGTACAGGACTGTGTGCGAATATTACTATTTTTTTTTTTTTTTACAAAAAATGGTTTTTAAATTTCTTTTCCTGGCCAGCTTATGTACTGTTTTTACTTTGTAGAATTTAAAATACTGTTTTTTATTGCGTGTTTGCATCCCAGGACTCTTTATAACCTATTTAAATGACTATCATATTTCATTATAAAATTTGTTTTAATGAGGTTAATTCCGCGTAGTTATTAATCTTTTAATTTTTTCTTGCTTCTAAGTTAAGGCCTCTACATTTTTGATAGAGATATTACGCGAGTGGTCATTTTACTTTTTACCTTGGTAAAAATAAAAAAAGAATTTTTAAAATTTGTCATATTTTTGCTGTGATTTCATTTTGATTATTCACGTGCCTTTTACATTGCCATGTTTGTGTTTTTGTCCGCGCGTCAGCGCCTGGTAATATAAACGTCATGAATGTAAATATTTTGTTGTTTTGGAAGCAGGGCCGGATTTAGGGGAGGGCAACCGGGGCGAAAGCCCCGGGGCCTCCACAAACGGAGGCCCCCACAAATCTTCTGATATTCTTTATTCGCTGTTTTACCTTTACCTACAGTACTTTGTACATGCATGATTATATTATTGTTAAATATTAACAGAAATATTCATTAACACTAAAATTTAATTTTATATAATTCTTGTATCCGATTGTATTTTAAATACTAGGAGAATCTACTTGATTTCACAATAAATTATTTATTGGAAAACTCGACTGATAAAAATTGTTCATTTTATTTGTAAAATAATTTGGGGCCAGGGGGCCTCCGCTCCTCTGTTGCCCCGAGGCCTCCAGACCTCTGAATCCGGCCCTACTTGGAAGTACTTTCCATATCTCACTGCTAATCACTCAGCCTTAAATGTTGATTACTCTGCTGTTTACTTTTGCCCACTCCCGGTATTTGGTCGAAGACGTAATTTTTTTTATGAAGAAACGGCCTAGTCTTGGAGCGGGGAGGGGGTAGCTAACTGTGCGGAACAGTAGATATATTTTCTTACCCTCAACAGGTAATAGTATTGAGTAGAGTTCGTAATAGGGTTTAACTTGTAGTTAAAACTTTATTACTAAAACCGTGACATTATTTCGGCCAATCAAAAGCTCTGAACGTCAAACTACACCATAATTTGAAAAATCTATTTTAATTATTAAGAAAATACTAGATGGTGCTGAATATTACTATTTTTTGTTTAGCAGTGTTTGAACGTTTGAGTTAAGCTATAAACATCAAGGTCCAATTCCTGTGCTGTTATGGAATTCATTCTGATAATACTAATTTTTTTCTTACAATTACACATCACCAACTGCAGGGTCCTTAATATTAGTTAATTTTCCCTCTATAGTAATTTAACACTTATATATATGTCATATTTATTATAACAGGCATATTGCTGAATATTGGTTAGCAATATTTCAATAAAAAAATTGGTTGTCTGTAAAGTCGGTTTACGGACGATATTTTAACGTGAAAACGTCATAACAAAACATTGATGAAATGATTGCATACTTTTATGAATAAAATTGAATAATTTTTATTTTAATAATAAAAGAATAAATACTTGAAATTTTACTAGTAATCAGATTTTTAAAAGGCAAGAATAATTAACCTTTATTGCCGAAATTGTTGTTGTAATAAGCAATGAAAACTACATTAACTTTTCACTTCACTTCATAAACAGTCGACTAAACAGTTCACGTGTAGATGACTTGTAATAAATTTTAAAAACTGGTGTTTAGCTATAAAGTTTAAATATAATTATGAACAAGTTTTCATATAAATAATCGGTAATTAAATATCTATCATCAATTATATGAATCACCATAATTTTTTAGTCAATTGTAACATAACCTATTATTACTGCACTCGCCGACAGCGTAACGGAACACAGCGTAACGGAAAAATGTGCGTAACGTGACACTTTTTCGGGGTCTGCAGCTGGCGTTCATCGATTTATTAGACGTTGTCACGTCAAAATTAAATAGTGGGAGAATAATTATGTTTAAAAAATGAATAGTTTTTTGACGTAACAACGTCTAATAAATCGATGAACGCCGGCTGCACGCACGAAAAATTGTCACGTTCCGCCTGAGCCGAGCGTGCAAGAACCGGCCAACCACCGTGCGAGAAAATCTTCTATAATATCAAACAGGTTAAGGCGGGCTCTTTGACTAATTGTTCGTGATTATATATAAACAAATTATTTAAATTAAATTCGCAAAAACTGTAAATAATATTTGAAAATTAAAAAGTATGCAATTTTTCATCAATGTTCAATGTTTTCTTATGACGTTATCACGTAAAATTATCGTCCGTAAACCGACTTTACAGACAACCCCCACTTTTTTTTGCATAATTGATTTTCATAATGTGTTGGGACCAATGGACATGTTACCCCAAGAATAGCATCGCAGGGGCACTGGCGCTCGAGATAGTACTCTTATCGCTGCTGGGATCAAGCGTGGGCGCATTGATTGAAAGCTCGACTGTTTATGACTACAGCTGCTTTCGTCTGTCATACCTCTTTTTGATGCGTAAACATCTGAGCTGTGAGTATGCAGCATTTGGTAGGAGTAATTAGAGAATGGGACGGAAGTCTAACGAACGGAAATGTGCAACTGCGGTGCTGAACGTGCAGCTATCTGTAGAAGTCTCAAAATGTCGAAAATATGGTAGAACTGCGTGACTCATCAGTATGTAATGCTTTCGTGAACATCGCAGAATTATCATCATGCATATTTCATTTCATTTCATTTTATCCAGTAAATACAGTATATATGTTTTGCACATCACCGTATTGGACATGTCTATACAATTATTTTAAAATTTATTTACAACAAATAATTAATTTTCACATTATAAAAACAAATAACATACTGACATAAATAAAAAATTTATAACACATTTATAAAATAACACAAAAATAGGTACTAATATTTAAAACACATTTTGCTAAAAATTATAAAATAATCATCTTATAATCTATGTAAATTTACTGGCATAAAATTCTTCTAAAGAATAAAAAGAATGAGGTTTCAAAAATTCCTTGAGTTTATATTTAAATTCTTTAGGTTTTGCAAAACAAAGATTTTTTAATTGTGAAGGAAATTTATTAAACAACAAAATACATGAATTATAAGCATTTTTCTGGAAAATTTTTATGTTACAATTAGGTTGATGTAAATTTATATCACTTCTAGTAAAATGTGTGTGTACCGTATTGTTAATAAGAAATTAGGTATTAAAAATAAAACTATATAATAGTATATTTATCCTTTATTGTTTTATGTTATGATTTAAAGTAATTAAAAATTACTTCTTAAAAAATACGTTAGAAACCTGGCCTCCCTAAGTTAACATTGAAATGTAGAGATAGCGCCGCGTTAAAAATACTGTAGAGACACAACAAATTTTATCTTACATATATTCGACGCCACGAAATTAAAGATTGCGTAATGAATTTTTTTTGCTTTTAAATCTTAAATGATTAATCAGCAAACAAGGTTAAGTATTTAGTTTGATTTCAGTTATTTGGGCACAGAGATACAATTGTGTACTCCGTGTTATAGTATGTTTCAAAATTGTTTTAAATTAATACTTTATTTTTAATAATCATACGTTAATTTTTGATGACAGTTTCGTATTCTCAGTGTATCTGCAATACGAGAACACTCCAACCTGTCACTTCTTTTCGGAGCCGTTTCAGTAAATAGTTTAAAATTTTGGTCCGCAAATTGAATGATTCCAAGAAAGAATAATTTACCTCAACATTCCGTGCCGTAAATGTTTTTTTTTGTAGTATATTTGTTAATTTTTACTAAATACTTATGCCTTTGTCAGGAACGAAGAAAGGACTCTTAAGTCATTGAGGTAAACACGTTTTTTAATCTTTAATATTTTATTAATTTGATTTACCTAGCTTGTCAGAATCTTTTGAGGAAATAACCTCCTCTTTAATAAAAAAATTGGTTGTCGGTTTACGGACGATAGTGTAACGTGACAACATCATATCAAAACATTGATGAAATGATTGATCCAGAAGAAAAGGAAATATCATATTCGGCCTGAGACTGAGCTGTAATAGGTTTTTGCAACCAAACCATTTAGGCATTAAAAATATTATATCCTTTGAGGAAGAATTTTTTTCTAAAATTTTTTCTATCTTTTGTATGATAAAATCTACCTCTGCATACTTTTATGAATAAAATTGAATCATTTTAATTGAATTATTTTGTATGGATACAAAGGAGTGAAATGAAATGTACAATTTAACTAATAAATTGACTTTTATTTGCATTTATTATTCAAATATATTTATTACTTTTGAAATGTTACGTGCGTCGTATTTATTTTTACAAAAACAAAAAAAAATTTTGCACCTGCCGAGATTTGAACCGATAACCTTACAATTATAAGACAGCGCCACTGATCGCTCACCCACGAGGCCATATTCGATAATCAGTAGTTTCAGATGTTATACATTTATAAAAATTTTGTTCACGGTAGGGGAATAATATTATTTCGTTTTTATAACTCGATTTTATAACAAATACACATCCCAAATACACCAAACTTATTTATAATGTGTTACAATATTTTTTAAAACATTGTGCAAAAGATCCCGGTTGTAATTTGCATTATTATGTGTAAATGTAAAACACCATTGTTGGTTCAAAACGTATTTGAATATTCAACATTACTTTTAAATAACTGTCCCGATTGTGCTGAAAATCGGTGGACAATCGTTAAATTACATAATATTAATAATTCAAACGACGAAAATATGATTGAAAAGTCAAATCGATGGTCGTTCCAATCGAGTGGAAGAGAGATGCCACGCATGCGTAGGCCCTACAATGAGTATGAAGAGAGATGCCACGCATGCGTACAATGAGCGAATAGGACACATCCGTAGTGGGACATCCGTAGTAGGACACTTTTTTGGGCGTGCAGCCGGCGTTCATCGATTTATTAGACGTTGTCACATCAAAAATAAATTTCTGTCTTAGGAAAGAAAATCGTGTATCTGTATTCTAAATATACACACACTCTTAAAGCGAAAATTTTCTCTCGATAAAGAGAAATTGTGTGTAATTTTAGGAAATTTTTATTAAGGAAATATGAGAAATTTAGAAGGTCATGTTCAGCTAAAATGGCGAAATTCAATATGGCGACCAGTACCTCGGGTCTTCAGTCTGAACCCTGGTTTCGGACTTACACTATTGTACAACAACTTGCAAACTATATTATTGTACAACTTGCAAACTAACCTTTTGTACTACAACAACCTGCAAACTACACTACTTTATTACAACACCTGCCATATACATTAATGTACAACAACATGTAAACTACATTATTGTAGAAAAACATGTAAACTACATTATTTCAATCATTGTTAGCACGCGCAAATTTTATGTGTACAAAAATTGAATAACTAACTGTTATTAAGATTAAAAAATTTCCCGCGCTTGTTGTAAGTTTCTAACTAGATAAGCCAAATATGTTTTACATAAGCTTGTTTAAAGTTATCTTGCCATAAAACATGCAGGTTATATCTTATGTAATGTAAACAAAGCGTCGTAACAAGGAGCCCAGTGTCAATCAAAGAGTAGGTAAAACCTGCCAATTAAAACCTCCAATTGCTCTCGTACAATAATATTTTTGCTTCATTACCAGAACAAAAATGTCATCCTGGAAACTGTCTTGCATTAATAGTAAGATTATTAAATATTATAAGAAGATGAGTGACTTTTTAAAAAATAATGTTCGCAGGCTTTCACGGCCATTGTCTGAAGTAGCTTGGCTTCTGGGTTGTAGCCGCGTCCTTGGCGGAATAATTCACCGACGTTTCGGTCGACATTTCAGTGGCTATCATCAGGGAGCAGTTACCTATTGGGTAACTGGTAACTACTCCCTGATAGCAGATAACGGCTCCCTGATGATGGCGACTGCAATGTCGACCGAAACGTCGGTGAATTATTCGCCAAGGACGCGGCTAAAACCCAGAAGCCAAGCTACTTCAAGTTCTTAAAAAGTTTTCGTTAGCAAATTATCGCACGAAGGCTGCTCGTGCGGTATCGAAAAACAATAACTCATTCGAGCCTGAAAGGCATGTTTGGCACTTGAGGGAAAAATGCTGACGGGACAGACTTTGGTGATCAATAGTCATTAACCTCATTAGAGGCAGCAGAGCGCTGTGGACACGTGCTTGTTTGTCGAGGCTTGAGTGGCTGTAAGGGCGTGGCTTGGAACGTCCATGCTGCAGGTCCAGGCGGGGCGCACGCAACCCTGAGCCCTAAGCACCGCGTCACTTCTGTAGGCAACAGCTGTCATGTACGTGGGAAGAAACATTCGCAAACCGTCTCAAAAAAATGTAAAAAATTAGGAACCTTGACCGCTTGGAAATTTTTCAGTCTATAACCAATTTGTCTGGTATGACTGCTCTAATGTTGCCACAACATCGCTTGTAGAGCCAGAATTGAGATACGAGATCACTAAATTTATTAGCTGTCGATATGCGAGTGCACCAGCATACATTTGGTGTTTAAGAGAATATCCTATGCAGGATAGATCACATAGTGTGATTAGACTTCCTGTCCACCTATTGAATAAGCAATGCATAATTTATTTTAAAGGAAATGAAGCATTATTAAGAACTCAAAAAAGGTCAACTAAACAACAATTGTGGTTCAAACTCGATGAAACTGACTTGAATGCTTGGCAATGTCTCTATACTGACATCACTCATCACTACATGTTTTCAAAGGGAAGTTGGTAAGTAAGAAATAGAGGTAGTGAAAAAAAAGTTATCGCGAGAATGTATGCAGTGAAAGATGTAAAACGATTTTACTTGAGAATCTTGCCTGTACACTTACGAGGTACAACAAGTTTTGAATCATTGCGAACTCTAGACAAAATATTTCACTAATCTTTCCAAAGTGCAGCTCAACAAGAAGCTTACTAGAATCTGATTATTAATAGAACAACTGTTTTATTCATAGTGTTGTTTACCTAATGCCTGAACAGTTACGTCTTCCAAACATTTGTTGCTTTTGTCAGCCCTCTCAACCCTTCACGTAGTGGGAGATTCACGTCGCTGATTTTACACTTGACTACTTGAAAAATGATTCAGAAAAAGTTACTATTAACAAACCTCTCCATGACATTAAAAATACTCTTAATGTAGTACCCAGAATTATAAAAATCATCTCTCACTCAGAATCATACATTTATGCCATTTATATATAAAAAATATAGCCATTTATAAATAAGATACTTAACTCACCGATGATGTGCAGGGAATTTTCTTACCAAACACCAAGATGTCGGAATTGAAGTAAATCTTTACTATTGCCTCAATTATTCGTCTTTTGATGCAACAAAAATATACAACGTTTAACACTAAGACTCTAAGACAGCCAAAACGTGGCCATCCAAGCCACGGCTCGCTACTTTCACCTGAAATTACTGTCTTCTTCAAAATATGATGCTAAGGCCCTCATGCATATTATCAGACTCTGCAGAAATGCTAGGATGAACAGGTTAACAAAGAGCAATGAAAATGTTACACTGTAAACGCACGAAAACAAAATGAATACAGCACTGCAGAAGGCAGTCAGTGACTCGAACAGTGATAGGCGTAAATATATTTATAAAAATTAATAGGTATTGTAATGCCAGTTTACTTAGTTATTATAAAAATTGAGATTACTTTTTAATTGTACTATTTTAGTTCACCAAATATATTCCAGTGTAGTTCTCTATCATAAAGTTTCATTTGGCACACCAATACGTTTGGTAAGTACCTGAGGCTAAGTCCAGCTTGCAGCTTGGTGTTGCGACGTACTGAGTGACGTTACTGCGTGACGTGGTGACGGGCAGAGTGACGGCAGGGTGACAGTCGGGTGTAAGAACTTCCTCTTCCGCCACTCCGAAGACTGAGCACTGCAGGCCAACCCCGGCCTTTATATACCCCTGGACTGTTACTACTTCCTTGTCGAACCATCCAGAAGCATGGAGCTACTTCCCCGCCTCCAGGGAAGGAGGGGAGGGGAGGTCACGTGGTTCCCCCTCCACCCACATGGCTGGGTGAGCCTTGGTGTAGCTGTAGATGATGCATGCCGGGTTGGTAGGCCACCAAAGATACCTGGCTGTTCTGCCGGCAGTCTCACGTTCAGGGGCTAACTTACAAAACATCGTCGAATTCATGATTACATCGCGAATGGTAAAAAACAACTTCAATACTTTCATCTAATTCCGTTACATTTTCAAGAAATTACTCCTGTCAAATGTCCTATAACGAGAGCTAAGATGTTTACAAATAAAAAAAAAATTGTTTTACACTTCCACCCTACTGCAGTTAACACTGTCTCACTAAACTTGTTAACGATTAGAATAAAGAAGGTAAAACACGAAAAGGAAAGCACAACCTTTTTTTTTTGCGAGAATAAATAGAAAACAACAATTATTAATTCAGACACTACAAAGCTATGGTTTCTATCTGGATGGTGAAATGGCCGCAGCGCAAATAATAATTCATAAAGTTGAAACCTGGACCATTGTCCGTCACTGCGTATGACTGCGCTCACATTTATTGCGAATAACCTAACAGCTAACCAAAATACTAAATAGGCAATAAATTTCAATAATGACAAAATAAAAACAGCACATATCTTCAAATATTTTAAACAGACTCATGCTTAATTATATGACAAAACATTTCCAGTATGTATTAAACAGGAAATTTTTTACTTCGTTATCAAATGTTCCTGTTATTAACCAATATTTTTAAATTCTGCAATGCTAATTATTGATTATAAACAACAACTTTGAGTTATACAACTAAAATTTCATCATGCATTGTTCTAGGAGAATACTTATAAATATTTTAAAACTTTTGCAGCAGAATAGAAATATAATATTACTATTTTTAAAATTAAGAAATTTAATGAGTTTTCAGTGAGATATTATCTGCAAAGTTTATTTTAAATTTAAAAAAAAAACTGTGGTAGCGAATTATATTAATGTTTTTTTTTTTACTTTTGCAGGAAATGGCATGAAGGACAACTGCTCTACAGTAGAACTCTACACTACAAACACGTGAGTATGTAGATGTCTAATTCTTTCTATGTTAAACATATTCATACTTGCATTTCATGCTAAAAATTATTGTTGTTACTGTGTTAAACAAAGTTTTATAGACTAATGTTTTTCTTATATTTACAAAAATGTTTGCTACAGATAATTTTGATATTCAGGCTACAATGTAAGTTTATTCTCAAAATGTTTGTGTTTTTCGAGAATGAGATCATCCATGTTCAGCGTCTTATTTTCTAATTCAAGTCACGTGACCAGGTTTCTATTGCATTTTCTTCGCTCATTTATACTTATTTATCGACGTTCATAAGTTTTATTTAAGTAAATCAGATTCTCTATGAGCCAATAAGAGACCTTAAATGTATATTATATGAATCAATAAGCAACTTTAGATTCATACTAAACCATGTTTCAGCTGTGCATACTTGTTAACCTTTGTAATCTGCCAAATAGTATTTGGTCAGTATTAAATTTTAATTAAAAATGAAATAATTTTGAAAAAAAAATTAAAAATATAAATATTTTGACATTTTGATTTCATTTGGAACATTTCAATTGTATAAGACTGTAAACTTATCGCTTACTTAACGATATTATTGTTTGAAAGTTTTCTCGCGAGAGTGCTTTAAGAAATTTGGGACCGCAAAATTGTTTTACATTGTCTTTTATAGGAAAAAAGAAAGACATTGCTTTATGTTATAACATACTAAAGATAATAATTAAAGAGAAATAGCGAAATTTATATACACTTATTGTTGATTTTAAATATGATTCTTAATTACAACTATTAACTTTAATTTGAGAGCTAAGAAAATAAAAAAATAAAAACTTATACGGTAGATTTTTAAATTACAGATATATAACAAGTACAAAAACTTGTAATTATTCTTTTGTCAAAGGCAGTGATAGTAGTGTTTCCCTTTAATTTTTTTGATAAAATTATATTATAATTTACTTATTTTAACTAACTTCTAATTTCAGAGGTAAATATTGTACTAACTTCTCATTGCAGAGGTAAATATTGTTTGCATCTTTCATACATTTCCACCTTAATTTTTTAACCTAATTTAACTTTTAAATTTTTAGACGATACCACATTGTTAATGAAAAAAATTACGGGTTTTCTTAATCGCAACAAACAATACAATCAAGAAATTTAGCATGATTTAGTTTTGCTCACAGCATTGGACGATACTGTAATCGTTTGATTTAGAATTTTTTTAATGAACACCGCGTTATGAGACTGTTTTAAAATTTTACTGACATATCAGAATTTTTGTGGCAATATAAATTCTGAACAGCCATGTCCAAGATAATTCTTTGAGACAAAAAAAATTTAATACGTCAAAAAACATGTCAGAACACAAACAGAATATTAATTAACATGGTTGATAATTTTCTCGTCATCTAAGGTTTTTCGAATGCGTTATTTTCAACATACTGCTAAAAGTGTGGGAATAATAGTCCGGAAAGAATAGCCCAATTAATTACTTGCAATTTTATTTAAGATCTAATAACTCCACTGTTTCTGAAATGACAACAATTTAAATGTATGCCCAAAAATGAATCGCGGGTTCATGAGTCCACAATTGAATATCCCCACTGGAAATGTGCTCGACAGTGGCTCTCCCTTCTGCCCGTGTCTCACCACTGTCACCACTATCACCACTATCACCACTTTCACCACTCACCACTATCACCACTATCACCACTCGACCACCGCACCGTGCCGTGACTCAGATGTTCCCACACGAACCCGTCTCTCGTCGCCCGCTATCGCTCGCCAACGATTTGCCGGTGTCGCCACCTGACTCTGTCCCTCGCTCGCCTGAGCTCAGCGTCCTGTCGCATACCTGCGGAGTTCTGCCCTGGACAAGCCTCGTTGCCCTCCGAAGTTCCGCGTCTTCAGAACCCCCGACTTGACACTCGAAGTAGCGAGAACTATAACGTCCTAGTTACGCTACTTCACGACTGTGTTCTGGGGGCCCGCAGAATACTCTAGGGGGAGTGAGGAAGAAGGGAGGGGGGAAGGAGCCTCTAATTCTTTTGGACAACCACTAATCGTATGTACATGTAGCGCTAATGGAGGGGCGGGTGCTGCCTGCGCCACGTCTCTCCAGCAGGCGGGCTAGCCCCGTTGCTAGAAGGCGCTGGATAATACCAAGAAGAAAAAAAAATATTTTAAAGCCTGCATTCTAGGGGGTTCTTAGGTATTGTTTTTACTTTGAATAGTTTTTATCAAAGTAATTTGTCCAGATTTTAAGTCTAAAAAAGTTTCAGTTTAAAGTATAGTTTATTTTAAAAATAATCTATGTTGGCCGGTAACAATTAAAGGCGATGAAATGTGTACATTTGCAGGAACATTTAAAACAAATTTATAGAAGTTTTTTTTTTTTTGGTATTAATGTTACCATTGATTATATTGTTTTTAAGGATTATATTAAAAATTGCATATTAAATAAAATTTATTTAAATAAGCTATAAAAATCGAAAAAGAATATAACTTAACCCAAATATTAATTTTAATGACATAATGTTTTATAATCTACACTCTAGATGTAACCAGACTTAATTACAGCAGGCTGCTCTTATTTACGATTTTCTTTACGACTGGTTTATTTTGCGCCCTTCTCGTGAATTCCATTTTAATTAACATTTTTTTTTTCTTTCGCCTTCTTCGCCTGTTCTCGCTTTTTCTGCGAAGCAGAGATATTTATATGTTAGTCAATTCCTTCTTAAATTGTAATTTTTTAACAAACATCTTATTTCCTTGTAAAACACGAGGAAAAGTTTAGAGTTAGTTCAAAAGTTCTCTTGCCACATGAAAAGCCATTTAGCTTAAATATATTTGCCATATTTGGAATAGGTTATAAATCGTATACTTTTGTCTATTTATTAAAAATTAGCAAACTATCTGTTTTAATTTGTGGTCAAACAAACGCAGTTAAGTTATTAGTTTTATTCCTAGAAAAAAATATTTGAGTACAAAGATATTTCGTTCAAAAATTCCGTAATTATAATAAAATATTCACTGAGCTAATTTTATACACCTTAAAATTACCAAAGTAAGCCACATACATTAAACCTTGAGTAGTCACTCCGAAGTTTATTCAATACTTGAGGCATAAATGTTTACTAATATGAGTTACGTTTACGTGAAAAAAATTAAGTAATAACAAAGAATGATGAAAATTTTATTTGTTAAATATTCACAATAAAATGTGATATATATTTAGCAAATACAAATGATGTCGAATAGGTGTAGCTCAGAAATATTTAAATCAAGCTGGTTTAGACACACGGATGCGCTATGTGTATACAGTATGACTAAATACACTACAGACTAATACAAGACAGCTTCAAGATTTTTGCGTGAAAACCTGGCGTCAGTCCGATAGATGGCATAAGGTACGCCAATTATGTGTCTGCTTCTTTCCTCCATGGTACGAAAAATGTAGCTATCTGTTTAATACATTATAGTATCAAAAAAAAAAGACGATTCAGATATATTTCTTTTATTCTGAGAACGTTTTTTTTTTAATCATACAGAAAATGGGGTGTATTAACTTCCAATTCTTCGAATTATTTACAAAAAAAAAGTTAATGTCCGACACTAGATAATGTAATGTATGATTTAAACCTTTATCCATAACATATTATTGTGGTCGCACCTCTTGCCGCTAGGTTATGTTTCTTTCTCTCGCCTGTGTTAGCACAGAGTTGCCCGGTGTTAGCACCCAGTGTGTCTGGCGAGACCACACGCGGCATGGCCTCTAGGCACGGGGACTTGACTCCGCAGCGCAAGGAGAAAATACTTCCTCCTTGGAGCTCCTCGGACTGCCCGCTGGGTCGGTGGTGGGGTGGCGCGTGGGAGGAGGGGGAAAGGAAAACACCGGCCGGAGAAACCATTTCCAGCGGCCATATTGCTTGGGACGCTGCGGGGGCGGCTGGGGGTGGCTGGGGGCGGCCGGGGGCAGTAACCCGGCTGTGTTGAGAGACCAGCAGGCACCTCGAAGTCGCAATACAGTATTTGTTTGTACGCGGCGAAAAAAAATATTTGCTTGTAGTAAGAAAACATTCTGCTAGCCTGGGGGAAAAAACGGAGGTGAAAGAAAAGCTAACATAATGCAGCTGTGTTGTCGAAAACATTTTGTTTGTTCTACTACAGAAAATTTGTTTGATCCAAACCTATATTATATATATTCCGCCCGAAACTAAACAATTTTTTTTATACAGAAAATCAAATCTTTCTCTCATTGTGCTATTGAGGTTATGTGGTAAGTACGGTAACGTAAAAAGAAAACAATTTATTTAAACATTCGAATAAATAAATATATTCCTAAAGCTACGGCTACACAGGGCGCTATGCTCGCTATGTTCGCTATGCTCGCTATGCTCGCTATGCTCGCTATGTTCGCCACGCGAGTAGAGTACAGCCACTGACGTCGCCAGATGATTGCTTCTAGCAATTTTTCTAAAACGTCGCTGACTTCGCGCATGCGCAGATAAACAATTTTTTTTTGCGCGGAATTGTACAGTACCTCTACGTTTGCTTTTACGAAGTTTAATTTGTACTGACATGTTAGTTTAGTTTTTATTTAAATGTATTTGGGACAATTTTCGGTATATCTAGGCTATAGTATTTATCAAGTATATTTTGCATGCAGGTACCTAGTTAGTAAAGATGCAGGATGTTAAGTGTAAGACAAGCCGGTACGACTTAACTTGGCCACTTAAAATAAGGCAATAAATGAAAAGCATTGATCAAGATCAAACCGAAGTGATAGAATTAATAAATTTTAACAAGTTAATTTTTTGATTATTACTAAAAAAAATTCCGATTATCCATATTAATAATTCAAGATTTTAAAGAAGACTGGCAAATTCCACGACGGTGGACGCCACATTTATAAATTAATATTGCATTCTAGCGGGTAAAAGTTAAATTAATATGATGGCAGTGCCATATAGCAGACGAAAACAAGATGGCCACCATGACATACCGTCTTCCGTAATATCTGCCTCGTCATTAGTGGTAGGAGGTCAGTCTGCCGGTGCCTTCCGTGGAGGAAGGATCCATGGTCATTTTTAATAGAATGACATTGCCGGGTTCGAACCTAGTAACTTTTTATAAATTGTATTATTAAAATGTTATTAAGCATTTTTTTAATGAAATTAAATTCTTTTTTTCGAATTTACAGCGCAATAAATATGGAATTTCAATATGGTGGACAAATTTAAAAACTGTGTAAGTTCTTTTCATAATAAAAATATTATTTAAAATTTTTATAAATTTTAAATTCTTTTCTGAATTTCTGGATTAAAAATTACAGATTTTCAACACGGCGGCCGTAATGTTAAGTGCAATGTTAAAGAGTGAGGCATTCTATACCTAGATTGTGGAAAGTTCTAGAATTAAAAATGACGGAAAACAAAGATTGTAGAATGTTATAGAAACAAGAATGACGTGAAACAAAATCGCTGATCCAAGATGGCCACGGGGTCAGGGTCATCCAAAATGGCCGCCGTTGAGTCACAATCCAATAAAGCCAAGCTGTATCCTTGCTTCTCAGCCTTAAGCTGTCCCCAGATCGGCAATTTTATACTACTAGGTATCGTAACTTTAAATATACCTATAATTTATTATCCAGGGAAATTGTGATGGAACAATAATGGCGTCAAATATATTGTACAATTTGTTAGGTCTCTTGAGGATTATGAAAGTGGCGCTATCTTTAAGTATTTTTTTAAACTAAAAGTTGCAGTCCAATGGATACATTTAAGGCGATTGGTGCATGTAAAATATTACGACAAAACTAATTTAACTGTACATATTTATTTTTGATGCTTCTTTTTAAGACATAATATACCTAGGATATTTTTAATAAACTTTTTTTTTACTGAGTTATGTCATTTTAAATGCATTTATTTTTATTCCAAGCCAGAATTATTTAGAAAACACATAATTATGTTAAACTTAAGTATAGTTCAAGAAACGAGTGTACGAATAGGTTTCTGCACCTATAAAAGTAAGAGAAAAAAATTTTCATCGTCAAAATTACAGTTTCATATTGACAATTTCCATTGATCACTGCTGGACTACTTCAGGAGCGATTTAAAGAATAACTTTAAATGAAAATGAAAACATAATTGGCAGAACACTATTGAGTTATGTATATATTTTCATATCCTTTTGTTTTTGATACGATCCGACTCAAAACATGCCCTCTGGAGTGACAGTTCTAGTGCTGCGTATAAAACTCTCGCCGCCGGGAAGAATGTCCCCGCGACGTGGCGCTGAGGGCGGCGCTTGTCGGAACCAGGTAGTCCGGCGGAGCTCCGGCCGGCGGGCGCAGCCTGCGGGTGGGGAGGGGGAAGAATGGGGTGTAGAGGGATGACGAGAGAGGAGGCTCTGTCAAGGTCGCACTCATGGAGCTAATTTACAGTAATACATCTGGAGAGGACAAGGGAAGGCCAGCAGAGGATGCGAGGTGAAGCCGGGTATCGGCTTTTGTTACCTGCTTCCTACACTGGAAGAAAACGAAAAAGAACCAAAATTGCCTCGCGCGGCCGAAAAATCCTCCAAACTAAACTCGCAACAGCTCCGAAACTATCAAAACAATCAAACTGAAAATTTTACTGGAGTATCTGTAAACATTTTTCCCCACATCGCTTTAATATTTTTTTCGAAACATGAATGCTTTCATTTTTAAAAATTAAATACATATTTACTGCCAAAAAATTTTGTGAATACGCAGAGTAAATTACAACATCGAGGAAAAATTTTTGTTTGCAATTATAAGTGGGGGGACACCAGCGTATGAAATAAGGAAGAAGCCTCAAATTTTATTTATATACCCCTTTTGACGCATTCAACCCCATACTTTTATTTTTACAGAGAATTGAAGTGGGAATAATGTTTCAGTGGGTAACACTACCGACATATGTCTTCGGAACGCACTTCTTTTTGTTATTATACGTCTCAAAATTTATAATTTCATACACAACGTTTATAAAAACGAATTCTTACTTACCTCATTTAATCTATTACAAACCTCTTGTAATATACGTGTATTAGTAGAAGAACCAACGTAACATGTAAACCTTAGGTAAACACTGGTAGAGAATTGTTTGGAATAACTGTAATGCTATGCATATACTGACAATGTAAGAAACTTTCAATTTTATTAATTGTTTGCATAAGAATTAATAATTTTAAAAAAATCATAGAATAGGCCTTTATAGACTGAAAACCTTTCACGTAGTTTCAAGTCGCGTACATAAAAGTTTTTAATATATATAATTACCAATTATTGTTGAATATATTTAACATTTTTATACATGTTACAACACACATATAATAACAAACATATATAGTATATTAAAAGACAAACGCCAAATTTTAGCATTTTGTATTTCTTTTCTCTGTGTGAATAAAATAACAGTTCTTAACGTAGTTGCTAATACTGTACTATATTTTTTAAAAAAATTACGAAAACCCCTGACATCGTCACCATAACAATGATAAATTTGCAAAATAATTAAGGCACATCTTTTAATGCTACGAAGCACACTCTTAAGAGAAATGTTTTAAACTTATGTTGGGATGTAACTAATATCTTAAAAGCATTGTGAAACCGTTACTTTGAGGGAAACCTTAATATATCGAACACCATACCATCCTTTAATCGAGTACGATTTTCGCTTCTTAAGACCCATTTGTCTTAAAAATGCACTGTACTGTGTAAGTAATAAATCAGTCTTAAAATCAGTTAATTATTTTGTCTTCCTATTTCGTATTCTAATTGAGATAAATATCAGATAAGCATGTGTTACTTGTATCACGACATCAAGGTATTATTTATCAGTAATTAATATTTCATTTTATTTTTTTGTTAACTAATGTGCATAGGGCAGTGCACTAGACATCACTACCTGTGTGTAGTGTTGCGTTACACTTTTTAACGCATTAGAGTTTACATAAAATGATAAATCCAAAATTTCGTTTAAAAGTATAAATATCAGCGATCAATTTAATTAATGTCCAGTAAAACTCAGTCAGTAAAACATTCGGAAATATGTATAGGACCTGTTAACCTAAATATTTGTTAACAGTTAAACTGAACTAAGATGTGTTAGAGTGGTTTTTTCTCTCTCCGTATATTAGAGGTATGGGACATCAAAATACGCATCTGTCGCACATTGACTTTAGATACAGAATTATAAACTACATATTGTGAAAACATTCTGCAGCAGTTTTTGCTGAACGGAAAAACACGGATGAGAAGACAGACGAAATGTGTTTGGTAAGTGATTTTTCGTCAAATGAAATGGAACAGGACAGTGCTTATCAGAATGAAATTACAGAACTACTTTTGTGCAAGGAAATGTATTTTACAAAGACATTTCAAGAGAAATCACTTTTAAATGAAATAGATCTTGCTGACATGGAAGAAATAGACTTAGATTTAGAGGCCAGGTCCCTTTCAAGTGACGAAATTTCTCTTGAAGGGCTGAAATATGTTTCTGGCTATATAGCTCATCGTTTCAGAAATAAATATCCTGACCTTGGCACTACGGATTTCAATTCGGAGGACGATAGCTGGATACATGTACAATCACAGGGTAACTAAAAATGTCCCACTAATGAATTTTTGGAATTAATAAAGATCGCTGAAATGTGTTTTGATAATGTTCATGGCAACAATTTGTGCAAAAAAAGAGCGGATTTTTGAATCACTGACTAAAATTATTTGCGGAACTACTGAAAATAAATATCCAGAAGAAGTTATATACTGTTTTGTCAGGACAAGAACGTATATGCGTATCAAGTATTTGAACATGAAATATTTTAACGAACAAGACCAAAAACGCAAAGAAAGAAATAAGATGAGGAAAACTACCCTCTAAGATTTTTCAGTGTGATAGTGTCCACTTTCCTTCACCATAATATGTATGTTCATAATTTATTTACGATGTTTTTTAATTACTATATTTAAGAAAAGCATTTATTGTGAATATCGCAGCAATTATGTAGGGCTTAAGGTATTTATTGTATTCCAAATATTGAGTATGCCATTTTTATTGCCTTTATTAAAAATAATACATATGTTAACAATGTAACAAAATTGCGATATTTTTGTATTGCTATTGCAATTTCGTTTCTTGTAAACATTATTGTAGACTTTTTAATATTGAAATTAAATTTGCTATAGGGTTGTTTGTATTTTAATTTTACATTTATAAGATTTTTTATATGTTGTTTACATGTTTATAAACACTTGAAAAATATTTCCTTAACCATATTTCAATTTCTATGGCAATAGTCTTGTTAGCTTTTCGGGTAACTCTTCTACATGGATGATAAGATGGTGCGACATCTAAAACATATCACACCACCTTTACATAACTATAAAACTAAGAGGTGTTTTCTTTACATAATATTAAAGCGCAATGTTTCCTTGTGGCGTAGGTGATTTAGAATTTCCATTTATCTAGAAAAATGGGCTTTCAGAATGTTTTTTAACACACAGTGTTTCGGAAGGTTTTTGAAGGAAAAAAATTGACTACCCGTTTTATTTTTTTGCAGCTGAATTCGGGCACGTGCATGAAATATAATTAATCCGTAGGAAGCGCAATGGTTTAAAGTATTGATGTTGAAGATTTGAAAAGATTTATTGAAATAGTGTGAGAGAACGAGTGAGTTGAGTGAGAAGATGTGCGCTCTCAGCCACATGACGTGCGCAGTTGCGAACAAATAAATAATCCATTCCGCCTCCCCATGGCGAAGGATGAGTGAAAGAGAAAACCTGCTAAACCTTCCCCTCCTCCGGGCACGATAGAACCGTATCGGCTGTGTGTTAGAGGGAGAGGGAGATAAAACCTTCGAGGTTCTGTTAATTCCTCCTAGATGGCAGGCCGCAGAGCGACCACCAGCAACACCCTTCCCGTATGAAGGCCATCTCGCCACTGACGAGCTGGAACTAAGCTCCTGACCTCCCTACATAGTAACAGTCACCCACATAGGCATCTAGACTCTTTAATGATCATATGATACAAAATTCATTGCTTTCGGGCCTGTGACCGTTTTTTACCGTGCACCAATCGCCTTAAACCATATTAACTTGAAACTTTTAAAGAAAATATTATAACCCTATGTATATGTATTTTTACTTGTGCATAAACTGATATATGTTTGTCAATACTTCCTACAAACAAAATCTTAAACTTTTTGAGCTGATTCAACATTTAAATTTTAAAAGCAATATTTTCTTTACGAAATTATTTTATTAAACTTGGCGTCGAATATATGCATATAGGCTAACAATTTGTTGTGTCTACAGCATTTAAGGCTGCCCTCTCTCTACATTTCAATGTTAACTAAGTGTTGTTAAATTTTAATGCCAGCATTTTAACGCGTTTTTTTTTTTAAATTTTCATCATTAAATGTCATGACTACAAATTACGACATTAAGTTTTACAGGATAGTTATTTGTAAAATTTAGTTTGGCAGACTAAAACGCTTCTTACATCCCTTTATGTTTGCGATAGTTAATATATACGGATGAATCACACGTGTCCACCATCCTTTCGATATTTCTGAAACTTCTTCAGATGGCAGCACCGTTTTTACACATTTAGGTTCTAGTCACATCCGTTCCATTAATGACATTGTTCCTACCAAATGCATTTACCGAGATACAAGATGTTTACTTATCAAATATAAATTATTTAACTTCGTAATTATTTTTACTTACTTAAGTGGAAAATTTCAGTAAAATTGAAAAAATATAATAGTTAATAATTGTTGATTATTTAAACGAATCTGTGAACGAATGCTTGGTTAGCTTTAAATAAATAATATATTTTTTTCTATATAAAAATATCTACTTTGGACAAAACATATTTGAAAAGTAGGTAACGCATACCAAAAAAAATAAATGTTTATGTATGTTATGCATGCAAAGTTTCTTTCTTCCCCTTAAGTTTATTCCGAGATATGAATTTCTTCATAAAAAATTCCCGGGGTTTATTCCAAATAATTTAATTGAAACATGGTTTTGAACAGATGGTAGTTATTGTATATTTACTATTCGTTTCCAAATTAATAATCTTCCGCTTAGGTACTTAACCGATTTTCAGCACTTTTGTGGGAGAATATGGAAAAATTAAAAAAAAAAAAAAAAAAAACGAACTCACTGTTCTGTTTCTCAGTTTATATCCTTACGTTTTATTTAAATCGGAGATATAATAATTTTTCTTTGTAAAACCATATTTTTCCCCTTTTAACCTTTTAAAAGGTTTACTTTCGTGGTGGTACCTATAAAGCCCATTGCTACAGTGATTAAATTACATACAAAAAAAAACACATCAAAATCAGTTATGTAGTATTTTAGCTATGCCTAAAAAAACAGAAACGCATAAAAATAAACATAAAAAATTGAAAATTATATTTATATTTAAATATAAGTAGACTTCGATAACATATATATTTCTAAATGAATGCAAGGAACACACATTTTCCCCTCCCCTAAACGGTTACATTATTCGCAGATATCTGTGAGCGAGCGATGAACAGCAGGTATTCGCAACTACAGTGGAACCAAGCGAGGACCTGTAGGCCATAGAGTCAGGACTGGGAAGAGTGTCATCAGCCGGCGGGGGAAGCAGTTCGCGGGGGTTGGTAACCCTGTCGCAAGCAGCTGCCGCGACCGCCACAGCCAGTAACAATAAACCGAAGCAGGGCGCAAGGAAAACGGTCCGCGCGATAAGAGTTTCGATATTTTATACGTGGCCTGGTTTCCCGCCCCGTAAATGCTTTACTGCAGGGAAAAAATGTTTTTCTTTCTTTCATGAAAAAATAATAATGTTCTAGGAAATAGTTTGAAAAAAACATTGTTAGTAACAATACAAAAAAATTACGGTGGGATGAAATTGTGGCCTAGAGATGTTTATGTGCTTTTGACATAATTCATAAAATAAATAATTAAGGTTAGCAGAATCAAGACAGGTAACGCAATACTTTTAATAATTTTCAGTGTGTATGAGTCTCAATATAGTTTGAAAAATAAAGCATTTTGCTGGAGTTATGTCTAAGCTCACCTGAACTCTTGGAGCAAAACCAATTCGTTGTAAAATAATTCTATCTAAACACTCACAACTTGCCATCTTGACACGATTATCTAGTGATAAATAAATATTTAATTACTTAAGAAAAAATACGGGCATAAAAGTTGCATTTTAAATTCTGAAGTATTCAAATCAAGTACAATTTACCCTTTACAAAGTACCCTTTATTGGCTGAAATCATAAACACACTTAACGACGATATTATGATGCAACTATTTTCTTTATAAACGTTTATCTGAAACCAGAGCAAGACCTATGATGCATTTGTTTACAAATCTTACAAAAAACTGTAGACAGTAAAACTATTTACTTAACATATTATTTAATTAAAAATAAATATTACCTTTTCAAAGATATTTTAAAATTAACATGTTTTTTCCCCTCCATATGTTTGTCTAGAACACAAGCTTTGCACTTGTCTAACAAACCATCCATAGAAACAAAACAATTATGGATATTATTTATATTATGTTTGTAAGATAGGCGGATGTTCTCCAAGCGACGCTACCAACCATTCAGCTCTTATGCTCTGAAGCTGCAGAGAACCGGATCATTTGAAAAGAGGTAAGGGCCGAGGCAAATTAAAATGGAAACCCACCCTTCCTTGCGTGCCGTGTCGCGCGAACCCTTTTCCCAGAGCAAGCATGGAGGTTGTATGCGCGGTCGCGTCACAGCCTGATCGAGTGGTGTCGATGCAGCCTCTACCACCAAGGCTGAATTCAGTGAGGAACTTGCCGCAATATCTTCCAGGATCACTTTAATTATTGCGACAGAATTTAGTGAAGCAACAAATAAATAATTTTACTGTAGCAAATGTTTTGCGTTTAAAAGGTCCTTTAAGAACATATTCGGAAACTGATAATAAATTCCTGTGAAATACGGGATGTTTATGTGAGACTGCTGCAAAAAATTCTGTACCAACTAATCTACAATAACTGTTTTTTTTTTTTTTACAAAAAAAACAATATGTTACCTCAAATATTGAAACATTATTGTTTGGGAATTAGCTTGGCTTCTGGGTTGTAGCCATGTCCTTGGCAAATAATTCACCAACGTTTCGGTCGAAACTGCAGTCGCCATCATCAGGAAGCAGTTACCTACAATAGGTAACTGCTCCCTGATGATGGCGACTGCAATGTCGACAGAAACGTTAGTGAATTATTTGCCAAGAACATGGCTACAACCCAGAAGCCAAGCTACTTCAGACAATGGCCGTAAAAGCCTGCGAACATTATTATTGTTTGTGACTACAATATATGTTAGAACGAATTTTGAGAAAATGTATTCTTGAGGAAGAAACAAAATTCTTTTAATTGTTTTGGCATGATTGTATCAGTATTTGAGTTAAGAAGTTAACTAATCTATTAAAATTAAATAATAATCCTAGTTTTCATTCGTATATTATGACCTGGGAAAAAGGTAAACTTACTGCTAAGTAAGTAACCACGGAACTTGGAACTGGCCCTCGGAGGTCAATGCATAGCTAACCTCTGACTTAGTTAAATAAGGAATTTTGTTGTACGTATTAGCTACTATAGTGATCGCTGAGGGCCTACTTGATGTGTGGAAAAGTGTACACTTCCATTGCACCTTTACCGTGTTACATGTGGTTGAAGCCTTGATTTCTTGCTCGAAGGGGCATGGGTAGGTCGATACGAACCCAGTGACGTCAGGCGAGGTGTTGGTGTCGAAGTCTCGACGCTCCAAGTCTCGACCCTCCAAGCCTCGACCCTCCAAGCCTCGACCCTCCAAGCCTCGACCCTCCAAGCCTCGACCCTCCAAGCCTCGACCCTCCAAGCCTCGACCCTCCAAGCCTCGAACCTCCAAGCCTCGACCCTCCAAGTCTCGACCCTCCAAGTCTCGACCCTCCAAGTCTCGACCCTCCAAGCCTCGACCCTCCAAGTCTCGACCCTCCAAGCCTCGACCCTCCAAGCCTCGACCCTCCAAGTCTCGACCCTCCAAGCCTCGACCCTCCAAGCCTCGACCCTCCAAGTCTCGACCCTCCAAGCCTCGACCCTCCAAGCCTCGACCCTCCAAGCCTCGACCCTCCAAGCCTCGACCCTCCAAGCCTCGATCCTCCAAGTCTCGACCCTCCAAGTCTCGACCCTCCAAGTCTCGACCCTCCAAGCCTCGACCCTCCAAGCCTCGACCCTCCAAGCCTCGGCCCTCCAAGCCTCGACCCTCCAAGCCTCGACCCTCCAAGCCTCGACCCTCCAAGTCTCGACCCTCCAAGCCTCGACCCTCCAAGCCTCGACCCTCCAAGCCTCGACCCTCCAAGCCTCGACCCTCCAAGCCTCGACCCTCCAAGCCTCGACCCTCCAAGCCTCGACCCTCCAAGCCTCGACCCTCCAAGCCTCGACCCTCCAAGCCTCGACCCTCCAAGTCTCGACCCTCCAAGCCTCGACCCTCCAAGCCTCGACCCTCCAAGCCTCGACCCTCCAAGCCTCGACCCTCCAAGCCTCGACCCTCCAAGCCTCGACCCTCCAAGCCTCGACCCTCCAAGTCTCGACCCTCCAAGCCTCGACCCTCCAAGTCTCGACCTTCCAAGCCTCGACCCTCCAAGCCTCGACCCTCCAAGCCTCGACCCTCCAAGCCTCGACCCTCCAAGCCTCGACCCTCCAAGCCTCGACCCTCCAAGTCTCGACCCTCCAAGTCTCGACCCTCCAAGCCTTGACCCTCCAAGCCTCGACCCTCCAAGTCTCGACCCTCCAAGTCTCGACCCTCCAAGCCTCGAACCTCCAAGCCTCGACCCTCCAAGTCTCGACCCTCCAAGCCTCGAACCTCCAAGCCTCGACCCTCCAAGCCTCGACCCTCCAAGCCTCGACCCTCCAAGTCTCGACCCTCCAAGCCTCGACCCTCCAAGCCTCGACCCTCCAAGTCTCGACCCTCCAAGCCTCGACCCTCCAAGTCTCGACCCTCCAAGCCTCGACCCTCCAAGTCTCGACCCTCCAAGTCTCGACCCTCCAAGCCTCGACCCTCCAAGTCTCGACCTTCCAAGCCTCGACCCTCCAAGCCTCGACCCTCCAAGCCTCGACCCTCCAAGCCTCGACCCTCCAAGCCTCGACCCTCCAAGCCTCGACCCTCCAAGCCTCGACCCTCCAAGCCTCGACCCTCCAAGCCTCGACCCTCCAAGCCTCGACCCTCCAAGTCTCGACCCTCCAAGCCTCGACCCTCCAAGCCTCGACCCTTCAAGCCTCGACCCTCCAAGCCTCGACCCTCCAAGCCTCGACCCTCCAAGCCTCGACCCTCCAAGCCTCGACCCTCCAAGTCTCGACCCTCCAAGTCTCGACCCTCCAAGTCTCGACCCTCCAAGCCTCGACCCTCCAAGCCTCGACCCTCCAAGCCTCGACCCTCCAAGCCTCGACCCTCCAAGCCTCGACCCTCCAAGCCTCGACCCTCCAAGCCTCGACCCTCCAAGTCTCGACCCTCCAAGTCTCGACCCTCCAAGCCTCGACCCTCCAAGTCTCGACCCTCCAAGTCTCGGCCCTCCAAGCCTCGACCCTCCAAGCCTCGACCCTCCAAGCCTCGACCCTCCAAGCCTCGACCCTCCAAGTCTCGACCCTCCAAGTCTCGACCCTCCAAGCCTCGACCCTCCAAGTCTCGATTCTCCAAGTCTCGACCCTCCAAGTCTCGACCCTCCAAGTCTCGACCCTCCAAGCCTCGACCCTCCAAGTCTCGACCCTCCAAGTCTCGACCCTCCAAGCCTCGACCCTCCAAGCCTCGACCCTCCAAGCCTCGACCCTCCAAGTCTCGACCCTCCAAGCCTCGACCCTCCAAGCCTCGACCCTCCAAGCCTCGACCCTCCAAGCCTCGACCCTCCAAGCCTCGACCCTCAAAGCCTCGACCCTCTAAGCCTCGACCCTCCAAGTCTCGACCCTCCAAGTCTCGACCCTCCAAGTCTCGACCCTCCAAGTCTCGACCCTCCAAGTCTCGACCCTCCAAGTCTCGGCCCTCCAAGCCTCGACCCTCCAAGCCTCGACCCTCCAAGCCTCGACCCTCCAAGCCTCGACCCTCCAAGTCTCGACCCTCCAAGTCTCGACCCTCCAAGTCTCGACCCTCCAAGTCTCGACCCTCCAAGCCTCGACCCTCCAAGCCTCGACCCTCCAAGTCTCGACCCTCCAAGCCTCGACCCTCCAAGTCTCGAACCTCCAAGTCTCGAACCTCCAAGTCTCGACCCTCCAAGCCTCGACCCTCCAAGCCTCGACCCTCCAAGTCTCGAACCTCCAAGTCTCGAACCTCCAAGTCTCGACCCTCCAAGTCTCGACCCTCCAAGTCTCGACCCTCCAAGTCTCGGCCCTCCAAGCCTCGACCCTCCAAGCCTCGACCCTCCAAGCCTCGACCCTCCAAGCCTCGACCCTCCAAGTCTCGACCCTCCAAGTCTCGACCCTCCAAGCCTCGACCCTCCAAGCCTCGACCCTCCAAGTCTCGACCCTCCAAGCCTCGACCCTCCAAGCCTCGACCCTCCAAGTCTCGACCCTCCAAGCCTCGACCCTCCAAGTCTCGAACCTCCAAGTCTCGAACCTCCAAGTCTCGACCCTCCAAGCCTCGACCCTCCAAGCCTCGACCCTCCAAGTCTCGACCCTCCAAGCCTCGACCCTCCAAGCCTCGACCCTCCAAGTCTCGAACCTCCAAGCCTCGACCCTCCAAGTTTCGACCCTCCAAGCCTCGACCCTCCAAGCCTCGACCCTCCAAGCCTCGACCCTCCAAGTCTCGACCCTCCAAGCCTCGACCCTCCAAGTCTCGAACCTCCAAGTCTCGAACCTCCAAGTCTCGACCCTCCAAGCCTCGACCCTCCAAGCCTCGACCCTCCAAGTCTCGACCCTCCAAGTCTCGAACCTCCAAGTCTCGAACCTCCAAGTCTCGACCCTCCAAGTCTCGACCCTCCAAGCCTCGACCCTCCAAGCCTCGACCCTCCAAGTCTCGACCCTCCAAGCCTCGACCCTCCAAGCCTCGACCCTCCAAGCCTCGACCCTCCAAGTCTCGACCCTCCAAGTCTCGACCCTCCAAGTCTCGACCCTCCAAGCCTCGACCCTCCAAGCCTCGACCCTCCAAGTCTCGACCCTCCAAGTCTCGAACCTCCAAGTCTCGACCCTCCAAGCCTCGACCCTCCAAGCCTCGACCCTCCAAGTCTCGAACCTCCAAGTCTCGACCCTCCAAGCCTCGACCCTCCAAGTCTCGAACCTCCAAGTCTCGAACCTCCAAGTCTCGACCCTCCAAGCCTCGACCCTCCAAGCCTCGACCCTCCAAGTCTCGACCCTCCAAGTCTCGACCCTTCAAGTCTCGACCCTCCAAGCCACGGCCCTCCAAGCCTCGACCCTCCAAGCCTCGACCCTCCAAGCCTCGACCCTCCAAGCCTCGACCCTCCAAGTCTCGACCCTCCAAGTCTCGACCCTCCAAGTCTCGACCCTCCAAGTCTCGACCCTCCAAGCCTCGACCCTCCAAGCATCGACCCTCCAAGCCTCGACCCTCCAAGCCTCGACCCTCCAAGCCTCGACCCTCCAAGCCTCGACCCTCCAAGCCTCGACCCTCCAAGTCTCGACCCTCCAAGCCTCGACCCTCCAAGTCTCGACCCTCCAAGTCTCGACCCTCCAAGCCTCGACCCTCCAAGCCTCGACCCTCCAAGCCTCGACCCTCCTAGCCTCGACCCTCCAAGCCTCGACCCTCCTAGCCTCGAACCTCCAAGCCTCGAACCTCCAAGCCTCGACCCTCCAAGTCTCGACCCTCCAAGTCTCGACCCTCCAAGCATCGACCCTCCAAGTCTCGACCCTCCAAGTTTCGACCCTCCAAGCCTCGACCCTCCAAGCCTCGACCCTCCAAGCCTCGACCCTCCAAGCCTCGACCCTCCAAGCCTCGACCCTCCAAGCCTCGACCCTCCAAGCCTCGACCCTCCAAGCCTCGACCCTCCAAGTCTCGACCCTCCAAGCCTCGACCCTCCAAGCCTCGACCCTCCAAGTCTCGACCCTCCAAGCCTCGACCCTCCAAGCCTCGACCCTCCAAGTCTCGACCCTCCAAGTCTCGACCCTCCAAGCCTCGACCCTCCAAGCCTCGACCCTCCAAGTCTCGACCCTCCAAGCCTCGACCCTCCAAGTCTCGACCCTCCAAGCCTCGACCCTCCAAGTCTCGACCCTCCAAGTCTCGACCCTCCAAGTCTCGACCCTCCAAGCCTCGACCCTCCAAGCCTCGACCCTCCAAGCCTCGACCCTCCAAGCCTCGACCCTCCAAGCCTCGACCCTCCAAGTCTCGACCCTCCAAGCCTCGACCCTCCAAGTCTCGACCCTCCAAGCCTCGACCCTCCAAGTCTCGACCCTCCAAGTCTCGACCCTCCAAGTCTCGACCCTCCAAGCCTCGACCCTCCAAGCCTCGACCCTCCAAGCCTCGACCCTCCAAGCCTCGACCCTCCAAGCCTCGACCCTCCAAGCCTCGACCCTCCAAGCCTCGACCCTCCAAGCCTCGACCCTCCAAGCCTCGACCCTCCAAGTCTCGACCCTCCAAGCCTCGACCCTCCAAGCCTCGACCCTCCAAGTCTCGACCCTCCAAGTCTCGACCCTCCAAGCCTCGACCCTCCAAGCCTCGACCCTCCAAGCCTCGACCCTCCAAGCCTCGACCCTCCAAGCCTCGACCCTCCAAGCCTCGACCCTCCAAGCCTCGACCCTCCAAGCCTCGACCCTCCAAGCCTCGACCCTCCAAGCCTCGACCCTCCAAGTCTCGACCCTCAAAGCCTCGACCGTCCAAGCCTCGACCCTCCAAGCCTCGACCCTCCAAGCCTCGACCATCCAAGCCTCGACCCTCCAAGCCTCGACCCTCCAAGCCTCGACCCTCCAAGCCTCGACCCTCCAAGCCTCGACCCTCCAAGTCTCGACCCTCCAAGCCTCGACCGTCCAAGCCTCGACCCTCCAAGCCTCGACCCTCCAAGTCTCGACCCTCCAAGCCTCGACCCTCCAAGTCTCGACCCTCCAAGCCTCGACCCTCCAAGCCTCGACCCTCCAAGTCTCGAACCTCCAAGCCTCGACCCTCCAAGTCTCGACCCTCCAAGCCTCGACCCTCCAAGCCTCGACCCTCCAAGCCTCGACCCTCCAAGTCTCGACCCTCCAAGCCTCGACCCTCCAAGCCTCGACCCTCCAAGTCTCGAACCTCCAAGCCTCGACCCTCCAAGTCTCGACCCTCCAAGCCTCGACCCTCCAAGCCTCGACCCTCCAAGTCTCGACCCTCCAAGTCTCGACCCTCCAAGCCTCGACCCTCCAAGTCTCGAACCTCCAAGCCTCGACCCTCCAAGTCTCGACCCTCCAAGCCTCGACCCTCCAAGTCTCGAACCTCCAAGTCTCGAACCTCCAAGTCTCGACCCTCCAAGCCTCGACCCTCCAAGCCTCGACCCTCCAAGTCTCGACCCTCCAAGCCTTGACCCTCCAAGCCTCGACCCTCCAAGTCTCGAACCTCCAAGCCTCGACCCTCCAAGTCTCGACCCTCCAAGCCTCGACCCTCCAAGTCTCGAACCTCCAAGTCTCGAACCTCCAAGTCTCGACCCTCCAAGCCTCGACCCTCCAAGCCTCGACCCTCCAAGTCTCGAACCTCCAAGTCTCGACCCTCCAAGCCTCGACCCTCCAAGCCTCGACCCTCCAAGTCTCGAACCTCCAAGTCTCGACCCTCCAAGCCTCGACCCTCCAAGCCTCGACCCTCCAAGTCTCGACCCTCGTGGATCGAGCCACGCGCCGTGGTCCCGGCCGCCGCACCGGTTGTGGATCTTCTCGCTAGAGAGAGGGACAAGGATGAGTTACTGGCAGGACGCGGGGTCCAATGGAAGACGTTCTGGCGGCCTAGTTGGGCCATAAAGCTGGGGCCACGAGGGCAGTCGGACAGCAGTATATCACCGCGCTGTCCCTGGAGACCATCATTAGCCCGCTCCGCTCTGCACACCCCTCCTCCTCCGAGTTTAGTTTTATATTGCACTCGTTAATGCACAGAATGCATTTCAATCCCGCAATAGATTTTTTTGGTAATTTTTTTGAAGTTGGTACACTCATACAAAGCATCCTTCTATCCCTCTATCCCAATATATCTCTATCTACATGCATACCTCACTCTATACCTCTATATCTCTATCTACATGCATACCTCACTCTATACCTCTATATCTCTATCTACATGCATATCTCACTCTATTCCTTCTTATCTCTGTTTGCTAAATTTACTAATTACATTTTCCGCAAACATGTCCTTTACAAGGTAACGATCACACGCAAAGTTAATCAAGACGTAGGCGAGAAAAAATACTACACTTAATTGAAAGGTATTTACTGATGAGAAGGAAAAACATTAAAAAAATTGAAAACAAATTAGGTGTCCAAATTATTCTGTGGTGGCTAGTACTACTACCAGGTTTGCGTCAATTACTTGGTGTCTTTATGCTTACGTTCAAACTGCGAGCCATCAATGTACAACACATATTTCGTGTGTCATCCTGCACACGAGACAGGGGCCCAGATATTTATGTCACAGCGCATAAATTTTAGCCCGAAACACTTCACTCTCGTATTTTTTAGTTGGGCGCGTGAAGTTTCTTCCCGCTCGCTCTCTACCGCTCGCCCAAGACTCGATATCCCCTCCCCCCTCTAGCTTCACATGAACAGCTGAGTTCTCCTGACGTCTGTGCCGCAAATTTGAAATAATTGGCTGAAATTGATTTTTCACATGAAACCCCTGATATAAACTTTGTTAGCCCATTGTTCATCCTGATAAAATCTTTCCTACTAGAGTCCCGCGACGTTTTCCCAGAGCTGCACCCGAGACCCTGATGTGATTTCACCAAACTAGGTTTAGCCATCATTTTTCTTCCCGCCTCGGGCCACGAACGCGACCAGTAGCAGTGTCCGGCTCTGTGACCGAGAGTGCTTTTCTCAGGGTCCTCCCAGGGCGGCCCACTTCCCAGAGCTCGGCTGAGGTTAGCAGCTCCAGTCATGCCCTGTTCTAATGTTCCAGGGCTGTCGGGCACGCATCGGCACCCGGCCTAGGATATTTCTCACGAGCTAGCAGATCCCCCCTCCTTCCATCTTTTCCAGGAACTCCATCGAATGCACTGACCGGGGTCTTCAACATCAGCTCTCGGCGAGCCGGATCCAAGGAACCCTCACAGGCCGACGAAATGGGGAATCCTTTTCACAGACGAGAGAGCCAAACTCCCGAATGTGCATCCCTTTTTTTTGTTCATTGTAAATAAATATGGCGGTGTTGATAAAAGGATACTAATGGTCAATTAGGTTAGGTTAGCTACATTATAAATACTTTAAAACATTGTGGACGGTTGATTTGGTTAGGATAGCTACATTAAAGATACGGAAAGAAACATGAACTTTGGGTTTTGGCTCTCTCGTCTGTGAAAAGAAGGATTCCGACGAAAGGCCTGCCTTCGCCATCTCGTGGCGAATAAGCCAACCACTTGACTTTAGTCCAGCGAGTAGCGAGACCTCTACCGACCGCCACCACACCTCTCTCTAGTTCTCTTTTAGCCCGACAGAGTGCGAACCTGCTGGTCCCATAAGGGCCAGGCTTATGCTAGTCCCTCTTGAGGGACTTTTGTGAACTAACCCCGAATCTGTTTGGCCTGTGCCCCGATGGAGCGCGCGTGACCTCCGATGCCCCTTAAGTTAGGTTACCCGCCACATTTGTTTTTGGTCGGCGCGGCGGGGCGATCTTTCGACCACCACCTACAGCCAATCAGAGGCCTCCGAGCCCCTAGCGCTAGTTTTAACTACACGCACGCAACCCTATGGACTGATTGATTCGTCCTTCTGTCGTCACCGTGGTCGCTTCTCTCCGCTGCTTCTCGGCCGCGACTCCATTCGTGCAGCAGTCTCGCAGCGACCAACTTGAGGGATGTGATCCCTAAGAGTCAGGGGGTGATCCCTAGTTTAGTTATTTTCCTAAATTTGCTAGTCGCTTTAGTTCGGATTACTTGGTAATCTCGTAGCATGGCTCGCACGAGGCTACCGTCTGCGTCTTCGGAGGGAGTGATTGTCATCATTCCACCCCCAGGAATGGCAAGTGGGAAATTATACGCTTCTTTTTGCCTATAGTTGGCTCTCTACTTAACATTTGCCCTGAATTCTCGATTCCTGTTGCTTGTCACCTTAATTTCTATTCTTGACCACTGGACTTTCTTTTCGTTTGGTTCCAGCGTGGTACAAGAGATGGTCCAAGAGTTCTGCCTTTTCTCCGGCCAAAGTCCATTGCCAAATCCCACTGCATTTACATGCTTCCCTGGAGCTTGGACATGAATGCTACGTGTCTCTCCATCCGGGTAACCTTTCAGCCATCACCTCTTCACCTCGCTTCTAGTCACCGCCCGTGAACAGTCAACGATATCAGATATTGTTAAACCTAAAATAGTTACCTAAATTATACATAATCCCGCACTGGTGGGGCTAACAAACATTCCAACTTCCTAGTTAAATAATTTGTGTTAGTTTCTTGTGAAAATTATATTATGGCATGAGTCTTAATTGGCCAAAGGAAAATGTTAAATTTATATTTCATGCACAATTAATAATCTATTTGTAATCGCTGAGTTTTGAAGGACGGGGCTCCAGTAACTTTGTTTTTAGTAATTTGTAATTATTGAAACCATCAAAAGATAACCATAATTAACAATAGAAAAGATAAGCTTTAAGTAAACATCCTCATTTTAATGATTTCTTCAAATGCGATCCGTTTCTACTTCCTCTTGTAAGAAGGAAGATTTTTTTTAAAAATGTTTCTCCCTTGTGTAACTTTGAGTATACTGTAGTGTCTATCGCCCACTTAAAGCAGCTTCCGGGGTTTTTATTACAAAATTAAAATAAAGCTCTCTCTAACCACACAAGGGCAGTAACACGTCACTCCTGCTTGAGTCGCGTCTTCTGAGGCACTCAAACCACTCCCACGAACATACAGCAGCACCTATACCACAAGATAAGTATCTTCAACTGCCTAAAGTTTACGCAGCACAAATTAATATTTATGTTAACTAAAATTACTTACTAGCTAATATATATTATACTAACAATTAAATGTATACACCAATATATAAATTTATTTATTAAGTATATAATATTACCAATTACATGCTCTGTTCAGTTTACCAACTTCACAAAACTAAAATCATTTAAACTTAAAAATTAATACTAATAATAAACTATTCATTATAACTAAAACTTAAAAAAAATTGATAGTAAATTATTAAAATACTTTTCCTTTTGTAGGAATAAATAAATTTATCATCTATAAAATATAAATCCAATTACAGTCCATTGCACACTAAAGACCAGGGTTACAATTCTCCCCTATTAAAAAAATTACAATTTTTTCTTAAAATCCTCCATTAAAATCTTACTTTTAATATTTGTAATTTCAAGGCAGAAAACCATTTAAAATTGAAACAATGTTAAGATAAAAACTTAATATCTCAAAGACACATTTCTTTTAAATCACATTATAGTACCAACATATTAATGTTTTTTTAATTCTTACAAGCTAAATATCTTAATATTACTCGAGCACAAAAACGCTAAACAAAATATAAACTAAAATTAAGGCAATCATTAATAAAAATGTTTTAACTGAAAAAATGAGCTTTTTACATTAAAATAATTTTTCATGTTTTCTTATAATACTGTTGCTGGACCCAAAA
The DNA here is from genome assembly GCF_032445375.1 of Bacillus rossius redtenbacheri. NCBI lineage: Eukaryota > Metazoa > Arthropoda > Insecta > Phasmatodea > Bacillidae > Bacillus > Bacillus rossius. The sequence continues at coordinate 44,511,387 of NC_086342.1, read as the reverse complement.
ATGTACCTATTTTATAAGGGCCAGCATAGACAATTTACTTTTTTTACAGACTGAAACTTTGTCTCATTATGCAAAACATAAATCGTACAAAAAACCTCCTGATCAAACGCAAACTAATTTTGCGATCGTTCGTACCTTATCAACATTTTGAACTGCCCTCATATAATTTTTTTTTTCAAACTCCTAGGACTATTTACATTTAAATTTTCAGGATCTAGTACTATATATTCAACGAAGGATGATGACAGAGATCTTTCCCCAAAAATACTTATGCCGGAGTAAATTGTATGGATGTATGCTTCACCATGTTTAAGGGTAAATTTAAAACAAAACTGGCTCAGACCACTTCCTATGTTCCTACTGGTGAAAAATAGTTAGGGACAACTTAATGTTTTAATGCATACTTTCCACGAGGTTAGGTTTCGAATAGTACGGGCTAGTTGTGATATAATCTTTATTCTCCACTCGAAACGCACTGGCTGGGAAAACTGTTTCTTCCAAAGTTTTATTGGAAACCAGTCGCTCTAGACCCCCCCAAAAAAATCAAAACCTTTTCTACCAAAGATTTTATTGCATGCATTACTATAATATCTCTCATGGGCATTAACATACGATGTATAAAATCCATCTACCGAAACCAACATGCTATTATTGCCACTTATCGACTTAGGTAAGAGCCCAAAGCCCATCAATAAACACTCGTTTCCACGGTTTCGAAAGTTTATCAACCGAAGGCAACACAATATTGCTATTCCGGGGTTGCTTCATCAACTGATATAAATCACACTATCTGACATATTTTTCCACGTACTATTTCGCACTAGGCTATAAAACTTTGCACAGAATCATGAAAATATTATAAAAGTGTACCTCTCAAAAAGTTTGGAACATTCGCCATTTTTAATTGTCCTTAACTACATACAACACTCCTTTAATAATTTCATATTATTTATTGCGGGAGTCCCCAATATGCTGACATATCCATATTATTTCCTCTTTTTCTTGCTATTATTTAATACCTGCAAACCTTTCTGGAAAACTCCCTTAAACGTTACAATTTTTAATGCTCTCATTTTACGCCTCATCCCTTTCTACTTCTTCCCCATTTTACTCCTCACGTTCTGCTTCCGCTTTCTCTCTCTTCCATAAACTCCTGGGGATAATGCATCCTAGATAAAACATCTCGCTTCCTTTCACATGCTTAATCTTAAACTTAAACCTCGTCAACCGCATTATTCAATGTCCAATATTTGCCAAGCTCTCGCGGGTGCGGATAGAAACTAGGTAAGAGCTTGATTATCTGTCGACAGCTCAAACTCACCACGTACCAAAAAATTCTGAAACCTCTCCAAAGCAAAAATTCAAGCTAGAGGCTTCCTTTTATCATATACAATGTAGCGCTGTTGATTATCACGAAGGATTTTACTTGTTAACATTATCGGCTGCCAATCTTTCTCGCCTTCTTGCAACAAAACTGTTCCTAATACAATGCTTGATGCATCTACCTGAGCTAAAAACTTCTTCTCGAAATCTGTAAGAAACTGGAGGTTGAGAAATGGTATGTTTACTTGATTAAAATCGTTATTTCCAACTTCTTCCCAAAAAACTCTACTCTTTTTTTTTTAGATTGTTTAACAGGGCACTCATACTAGCACAGTCTGGGATGAATCTGCTTTAATAATAAGCATTCCTAAAATCCGCATTACACCCTTTAAGTTTATAAGGGCGGGGAAATTAATTATCGGGGAAATTTTCTGGGGAGCCATTTACACTTTACCTCCTCCCCCCCCCCCAATTAAAAAACCTAAAAACGTAATATTTTTCTGAACCAATCGCACCTTTTTCAGGATAAATGGTGAAACCTGCTTCTCGTGAGTTCTGCAGTATCAGGCAAACATGTTCTACATGTTCTACATGTTCTACATGTTCTACATGTTCTACATGTTCTACATGTTCTACATGTTCTATAAATAGTCGCCGTAATTTTGCAGTAAGGTTTAAAAAAATTGTTTTCTGACCGTGAAGTGGCACAATACCACGTGACTAAGAGCATTAACAATGCCAGAGAGGAATTACGTATAGTGTTAGAAGATATAATGCTTTAGCATGATTATATAATGTTATAAATAATATTCGAATATTAAAAGGAAAAAAAAAATAACAAAGGGTTTAATATCATCGACACCATGTTCGTTCTAACTCTGCTAATAAATTATAAGTAACCTGAAGAAAAACAATCAGCAGAAACTTGGTGTTTATGATTCTAGTAGTTCTATATTGTTCAATATAAGACAATGCCCAAATGTATTGTAGTGAATGATGCAGTGGCTGTCGTTAGACCATCGGCGAGACACGAGAACCACTCCAGGAATTGTGTGTGTTTCGCGCCGGGCCAGAGGCAGTCATGAAGAAGAGGCGGGAGAGGAAGAGAGTGCGAAGGGAAAAAGAGCGATAACGAGAGAAATAAGAAAAAAGTAAAGCTATCGTGAATCTCGCCAACTCTCGTTCTAAGCACGACAAAAGACGGCGCCGGATACATTCATCCCATTCCCGCCTGGCGAACAAGCCCGTTGGTCAACAAACACGTAACGTGCGGACTTTCCATTATCCTCCTCAGCCGAGGCTCTCTTCACTCGGACGCTGGCAGCACTGACTCCTGCTTCGCTCTGCCGCACCGCAGCCAGTGTTGGGAGCAACATTCTGTTTCCTTGCACGGGAGGACTTGTGTGTTCTGATTCGAGACATCAGCTTTTTAAGGCACCATGATAGAAAAATGATGGCCTCAAAAATTCGTTTCGATATTCCAGTTCTTATTTTGACCATTTATACGATTTATATGCACACACTCACTCACCTACACACACAGAAAACTGTTTATAAATATGAATGATTATGTACTTTAAAGCTTATAAAAACATATACTTATGACTGGTGGACACCATAAAATGTTCTGATATCTATGATCTGCTGAGTATATGTCCGGGATGGGTCTCACTTTACATGTCTACTCATATTTTTAAGGATTTCACTTAGTGCCAAAGTGGTTCTTAATTTGCTGCGCAGCAGGTATTTAATTGGAGAGATTATGAACTGGTTTACGTGTGGCGGTCGGTTGATGGTTAGGAACTTGGAAAAGTTTCCTGGCGGTTAGGCAATGCTCCTGACATTCCTGCCAGCTTGTTGCATACCTCCCGGGCGCAGCATTACGGCGTGAGAAGAAAAACAATAGCCCACGGCGCATCAGGTAGTAACTGAAGGTTCGCTATGAAGTCTGGTTGTTTTTAAGGCTTGGCTTCACTTACCATTTTGGATTATTCGCTAATTCCAGATAATTATAAAGAACTATATTTTAAAAGTGGAATTATTTAATTAAATCAGTGTGCATTATCCGTTGTGGAAACGATGATAATTAATTATAACTGAGTAGAATGAGAAAAATAATTCATGGTGTAATTTAAATTATGAATGCTTGCCTAGCTGTTTGTAAATAAAAGAGAAGGCGCGGATTACAAGCAAATAAAAATTAACAATAAAAAGTAATATGCAATGCTCATAACATATCCGTAAAATGATCCTTTAATGTGGAAAACCATCTTCCAATATCAATTTTCTGGAATCGGTGATGCTGGGATCAAGCTCCTTGCAAGCTTTCCACGAAAAGCTTGAATCAAGCGGGTTACGAGCCAGACTCAAGCTTACATCAAGCTACAATGAATGTAGCCCTGACAGGTTAACTTGGTTAGCCACCTTTATAGCTTATTGTAAGCTTTCGAATACAATTCTGCGGTATAATGATGGAAGGTGTGCTTGGAACGAGCTTAATGAAGCTTGAAATGGCGACCACAAGCTTGCTGCGAGCCAACACCCAGTGAGACACAAGCAGCTCTGGATCAGCGTGACGTCAGATGATTGTGGGGACACGGCTGGGTTCGATCTCTTGGTGAAGCCTACGATAAGAGTTAATAAATAATATAAATGATATAATCGACGGGTTGGAAAAGCGCATGGCTCGTGTTTCCCATAATCGCTGGTCTCTCATTGGCCAAGGCGTCCCTGCGGTGTTTGGAGTCACTCAACAAGACGCGAACTAGAGACAATCAGGCGACTGCCGCCAGTAGCTGTCCTGCTACATGCCACTCGTCTCTCTACACACACTCGCTGGGCGAGTGTCGCTTGCTCGTCGGGGACCCAAACACCCCTACCACGCCCCTGCCGCCACCTTGCTCTGGCTCGGTGTCTGCTCGCTTCTTCAAAGTCCCTCACTCGCTACTCCCCAGTGGCGGATCCAAGGGGGGGGGGGGGAGCACCAGGGGCAAGTGCCCCCCCCGAAAAACCAGTTGTCAGCTACATTAATATTGCCGACAAAAATGATTGTTTCTGAAACCAATAAATATTTTAATATAATTAATGAATTTCTTGTAGAATAATAAAATCTGGTGGTTGGATGTTATGTGTAGTGTGAGTAGATTAAATACAAATTTAGTAATTTTAAGACATTTTTTTTCTCTGGCTTCTCTGAAATCCTAGAGTGCCCCCTCCGAGGTGAACCTCTGGATCCGCCACTGCGTACTACCAGACCCAGTCTCCGCTCGTCGACTCGGGACTTGAACCCGGAACCCTGGCACTGTTGACGTCATGCCGGGACCTCGATGACGCTGTCTCTCGGTCGGCGCGGTGGTCGGGAAGATCTCCGGGTCTATCTGTGACGGTCTCCCACGCCGTTCTGTCTGCTGTGGTCGCTGCTACACCAGGGGTTTGCAAGTCCCTTCGGGGGCAAAAGGTCGTTACTGACTAAATAATAATTTTTGACGTGACAACGTCTAATAAATCGATGAACGCCGGCTGCACGCACGAAAAAGTGTTCCGTATCGCACATTGTCCCGTTACGCTGTGTCCCGTTACGCTCATTGTACGCTTGCGCCACATATATCTCTCTTCCACTCGATTGGAACAACCATCGATTTGACTTTTTCGAGGCACATTAAACTTGAAACACTCCCATTAGTTTCCTACTTTTCCTATCATCGTCCTATCCTTAACAGAATAACACAGATTGGAAGAAGTTAAATAGCAAACATGTATAAAAGTTAAAGTTAAAATAATCTTTTCATTAAAGTAATAAACATATTTAAATTAATAGGTGCCAATAAAAACTAAATTTATCAATTAAATTGTAGATTTCATTTCACTCCTTCTTTTTATCCATATAAAATAGCGATAATTGAATAAAAATGATCCAATTTTATTCATAAAAGTATGCAATCATTTCATGAATGTTTTGTTATGACGTTGTCACGTTAAACTATCGTCCGTAAACCGACTTTACAGACAACGAATTTTTTTTCCTCTCACCGAAGCTGTGCCCTGAGCATAAACACCAAGGCGTAACTTCCGGTGCCGTTGAACCGTCGAATGAACGAGAACCTTCTTATTTAAACTCGTTCAAGATTCGCGGTCCGCCTAATCCACAGGTGAGTTGAGTTGCCCTCCGCACTGGGAAGTGCTGCAGGTTGCATCCTTCCAGCGGTGCGACGAACAAACGTAACGGGATGGAGGAGAGCGCCAGTTAAAAGTTGAAAGATAAAATAATTTAATTTAAGAATTATTCATATGTGCTTATGTTCTGTAATATAACTTTAATTTTCGGCACGTTTACTTTCGTAACAATTTTGGGAAATCTAAAGAAAAAAGTTACTGTTTTAAAGGTCGAGTTTAACTTTCGAAGTGAAAGTGCATCCTACTAACCACATCTAGACCACAGACTTCAAGGCCATGGCAGACATCTCACTCCTCCAGATCATGGCGCAATATCATGCAAGGACAATGTGACGTAAATACGTCCATACAAGTGGAATGCACATTATATTTATATGAAACTGTACTTATGAGCACGAATGAAACTGCCAGATAGCCTTAACTCAGAGCACAAGTGTGTGTGTCGTTGTGCGGTGACCACAGAGCAGTTACACTCGCCTCGCCCTGCAGTGACGGCCTCTTGTACTGGGAGTAGTTACACTTGCCTCGCGAGAGGCTAATGCTGTCAAGTGGAGCTGGCACAGTGATATCGCGCCGGACCGTCATTCAGGCGAATGCTGGGAGGCTGGTGACAATAGACCTGGACGTTTCCTTCCGTCAGTAAGCCTCTGGTCACAAGTTGTGTTACCGTCTCCTCTGACCTTGCCAATGCTGCCGTGCGTGAAGGCCTTTTGGAGAGCGGCACACAGGCGGTTGGGGGTGAACTAAGAGCATTGCTGTGCGGGTGTGTGAGGCGAGGCTGTAATCATGCTAAGTGTGGTCTGCCCCTCCCACCCCTCCCCAGTCACCCCTCTCTGCAGTGACCGCAGAGCTCTGGGTCGGCTCCCAGGCGGTCTGTAGTGTGTGTCTCACACCTTCACGTGCCTCATTGCAAGCCATGACGACACTTGATGGCCATGCATTTTCTGTACTAAAGCAAAACCACACACGTTGGAGCACTTGGAGCACTTGGATCACTTGGAGCACTTGGATCACTTGGATCACTTGGAGCAATTTGAGCAATTGGAGCACTTGGAGCACTTGGAGCGAGTGAAGCAATTGAAGCAATTGGAGCCTAGTAACCATTTACCAAGTTCGAATATGATTTGTTAATCTTGCTTTTATAGACAATAAAATTATTACATTCAATAAAGTGAATAAAACTGTCTGTTATGTCTCGTGTATTAATGGAAAATGGTTGTTGATTTGACTCGCGTCTTATACCAGTGGCTGCGAGTATATAAGTGAGGACTGGAAAAACAAGACTCTCTGTCTACGTCTGGCTGTGGTTCAGTGTGGATCGTCTGTTTTGACTCATCTCGCATATTAATCCGGTATATCTGGAATTTCTGGAGAACTCGATGGCATCATTACCATCGTTAACTTCAACCTAGATGGAAGGCCTGCGATCAACAGCGTAGACGCCGATGGCAACGTTGCTGACAGCTCTAGAGACCCCAGTGGCGACGACGGAGGCGAATACGACACAGCGTCAACAGTTGCGCCTACTCTTTCAGCACTGCAGGAGATTCTAATGAATGCAGTGTCTTCAGAAGCAGAACAATGGACGTCAACATTGCCAGTGATATCGATAAAGGATGTTGAAACTAGCGATGTTTAATCATCCGACTTTACGTACTGTGAAAACATAAAAAATTTGAAAATTAGTGATTGCACAATGCATGACTGTATTAATAACTCTAAACGCAATACACATCAGTGCAGCAAGTGTTGTTGTCAGTTTATACGCTACATAAAATTGAAAACGCACATGGGGTTTTGCAAGGGACTGATTAAACATCCGTCAGAATCAAACTGCATCGTCTGCGGCAAGACATTTATTTGTATGCATAAAACATGGAAAGCATCATGAAATATATCTTTGTTGTTTTAACTGAACTGGGAACTCTGCGTTGTCAGAATTGTGGTAATCTACTGTCGTGTAGAACTGCTGAAAAGACATGTCAAAACATGTAAAGGACTTGATTCGTACTCTAAGAAGATTGTAGAAATCGAGAAAAGCCATTAATTTGTTAGTTTATTTTAATCTTGTAGTAGATAGTATGTAATAATTTTTTTATTTGTAATTTTAGTTGTTTTACTTTTTGTACCTGTATTTGTGTAATTTTAATTAATTTTTTATCTTAAATTATTATTATTTTTGCATCGGACAGGAATCGAAGCAAAGACATGAATACGCTAAATCAATCATTATTTAAATTAGCGATTATTTTATGATTTTTGGAATTTTTCCCTATTTTATAGCTAAAAAATAAAATAATTTCAAGATGGCGGCCAAGACCGCTGACAAGATGGCAAATGTCAAGGTAATAATTAATAACTGCACTCTTAGTATGTAAAAATTAAACTTATTATGGCGGTGGCGCAATCTAGCAGAATAAAACAATATGTGGTATCCTAGATTGCAGCCTCCAGTAAACGAAAACAAGATAGCCGCGATGATGTAATATCTGCCTTGACATTAGTGGTGGGAGTTTAGTGTGCTGGTGGCTTCCCAGACGAAGGATCAGTCGCCATTTTTTTATCGAATGACCTCACCATGTTTGAACCCAGCACCTTTTAATAATTTTACCATCAAAAATTAATGAAGTGAATTTTTTATGAATTTGGACATTTTCCCGATTTACTTGCTTAAAAAATTCAGATATTTATATGGCGAAAAAATTCAAAATGGCGAAGTGGTGTTTACTAAAAATTTTATTAATAATTTTTTACAAACTTAAAAAATTTTCCCGAAATTATATCTTAAAATTTACTGATTTTTAAGAGGGTGATCATAACGAAAAGTGCAACTGTGATGTAGTTAAAATGGCGGAGTCCAAGATGATTGAATGTTCTGGAATTCAAAACGGTTAAATCAAAGATGGCGGATCACAAATGGACGTAGGGGTCAAAGTAATAATTCAAGGTAAAAGTTAAAGGCCAAGGTCAAGTTCAAAGGTAAAAGTTTAAAGGTCCAGTTCAAAGTTCAAGGGTCAAGTTCAAGGTCAAGGGTCGAATTCAAGGTCAAGGGTCAAAGGTTAGGTTTTTATCCAATATGGCCACCGTGATGTCAGAATTCAAGATGACAACTATATCGAAAAATGCAATGGTGATATAATCCAATATGGCCGTCGCTACATCACAATCCAAGATGGCTACCGTAACGAAAAGTGCAACGGTGATGTCATCGAAGATGATGATGGTCATGGTTCCTCACTTATACTCCTGTCGACGGATGACCTTTAATCTACTACTCACATATATTCAATAATTGCTTGTTTAATAAGGTACTTTATAATTTATTTTCATAGTACAGTTCGTATTTGCTTTAGTTCATCTGTAATTGAACTAGGTAGTTTAAAACTGCGAGGAAAGAAAGAAAAATGATACTAGGCATTCCTTTGTATGGGCATGTGTATTAAAATTTTAAACATAAGTGTAGGCGAACATCTTAATATAATATAAATCCAGTGTCCTGATGTTTGTTTCCAGTGAAATCTTCACCAAGTAAACCGATTTCGATGAAAATTGGCATTTATGTATAATTTTTTCCAACTTGAGAGATAGGATAGTTTGTATTTCGATTAATGGTCTTAATAATTTATAATTAATAATAAACTGATTATCAATGTTGATTGGTTTTTAAGCCCGGGAAACAGTGGGTACTTCGTCTCCATGACAACGTTGCGTGCTCGAGAGTCGGGAAACCATCGGTGCTATTCGTGTTTTCTTCGGTACATTACAAAGAATTTGTCAAAATTAATTAATTTTCATTTTATTTCATTTATTATAACTGTAAATAAGAGATTTGGTCTCATTTCCCCCCCCATCAATACAACCGTTCGAAGCCGGGTCGGGCAGCCAGTAAGATATATATATATATATATACATACATTCAGTTTTTTATATTTTTGTTATTTACTGTAAATAAACAAGTGGCACATCTCACAACAGGTCTGGTTGCTTTGAGTCGCTGGGGAAGACAATCTGCCCCCATAAATGATCTAAAACTGCTGTTGGTGTGCAGTGAATGTGTGTTGCGCGAGGATTGTATTCAAAAGCACACATGGCACACCGTTGCTAGTCAGCCTTGCACCATGCCCATGTCTGTTTGACAAGTGAGCGTTTTGACCTCGTTGTGCAACTAACCCCGGCCAAAACTGCACTTGTTGCTAGAAGTCAGCTGGCCCGAACGCCTGCACTTTTTGAAGGTGACGAGGATGGACCAGCTCTTCGTGTTGAGTTCTCCCCTACAGTGCACGAACATCTCGCGGTCTGTCCCGAGTGTTGGCTGATATCTGCTTCACGCAGTCCCAGGTTTAAAGGTCTTCCTATTCGGTACACTTCTGTTGGTAAAGCGCACTTGGAAAAAGCACACTACTACTGCAGCATTTCCTCTTGCTTTCCCAAGACTTCTCCCCTCTCTCTGCCATGTCGCTGCTGCTTGTCAAATCAACAAACGCAACACCGTATTCACCCAGTACTAAACATGTAGACGTGACACAAACAACCATCCAGGGCACTGTTCGCCAGAAAGCTGGTTGCCGGTGCTTACGGCTCAACTCGACACCCACTTCCCATGACTCGACATACGTCACAGCACTGCGACCATGCGTTCTCTTAGTGAAACTCTACAGGGCTGTGTTTCCTGGCAAGATCCCTTGATTAACAAACAAAGAGTTTCTTTCGGAATTCCCTGAAACTAATTTTATTCACGCCCAGCAATGAATCTGAAGTAGTAAGGCTTTCAGGAAATATCTACAGGATGATGATTTTCAAACTTGTGTATATTTAATTAGTTTTTATCTAATTTAATAAAAACTTCCCCAAAATCGAGCGAATGATGAAAGTAATTTTATAGACTGAATTACATATATTTAATAAAATAGAGTTTGCGGTATGCTTTTTTATTTTTCTGGAATTATTGACTAATGATTTTGTACAGTCTGACATGAGCAAATTAAAACCATGTGTATAAATTATGTGAGAAATAGTTAAAGTGATACATTTAACTTTGAATTTATTTTTGCAATCGCTGTTAATAAAGGATTCTAAAGTTCAGTATCCTCGAAACTTTTACATCTTAAGTCATTTGGGGTCGAGGATAACTAAGAACATTTAATATAGAAATTTTATTGCAATTGATTTATAAATATTAAAATTAATCCTGCAGCAAACATCGTGACTTGTAGTATGTTATGCTTCTCTACATGTAAGAAACAACAAATGGTCACTTAAATACTTTATTTGATTGGCTCGGGGAACTGACGGGTCATGCCTCGGGTCGCGGATGGCGGGAGACTCTTGGAGCCGTGTCTTCGTCGTCGGTGTCGGTTGCGCCGGCGCGGGTGTCCGTCCTGCTGTTCACGTATATGGCCTCCGTGGAGCGCCGCCCCACACGGGAGCTGCTCTGCGGCGACTTCACCACCACACACTCGGGGTTCCTGATGATCACGTGCTCGGCGCTTCCTCCAGGATCCGCGCTCGTGTGCACCTTCACGGAGCTCTTGGTCATCCTGACCATCACGTACGACGGCCACATGAACATCACTGTGTCCTCGTCCTGACACTTGGCGCCTTGCTTCGCCCGACGCGGCACGTCTCTCTCCTCGGGATGTCCCAGCGCTTCTTTGTCGCAGGAACCAGCGGCCACCAGATCACTCGCAGATTCGCTCGTGCCCAGCTTAGCTTGGCGGTTGATGTCAACTTTGCCGCTCACACTGTGGCACTCGATGGCTCCCACCGACAGCACGGGTATCTGGGCCTCCAAGCTTGCCGTGCTAGGATTTCCTTCCGACTCCGTGGTTACGGACTTGACGGAGAGTTCTCTCGGGATGTCCTTGTACAGCACTTGGACGATCTCGTGCTCGGACGACAGCTCTGTTATCCTTTCATCAGCCTTCTCTTCGTCCTCTCCGTCCGAGGGCCAGTTTACTGTCGTGCTCTCAGTTTTACTCACGACACCACTTAATGAGTCAAATGATGACTCGTTATTCGTCATCTCAACTGATTTTCCGTCAGAAGTTTCAGAGTTAGTCGGTTCAGGTTTTATTTCTGTACATTCCTGAGGACTATCGGAGTTCGATCTTCCCACGTTTGCAGAAGACAAGCTGCTGTTTTGGACGTGTGAAGTGGCAAGTTTTCTCTTGCGGGCATGCATCCTCTTGCCAAACTGAATTTTGACCTTCTTCCTGATTGGTTTGCTGCTGCCAGAAAGGTCCTCTTGCGCTCTGTACTTGGTGACTCTGAGCGGAAGGAACCCGGGGGCCTCCGTGGGGCTTGCCGGTGGATCGTCGTCAGAATCGTCCTCGCGGTCGGAGGAGCACTTGGAGACACTGTCCGGGGTCCCGAGGAGGGGCGGCGGTCGGACCATGACTTGCTGCTCGCTGGTGGAGTCGGAGCAGTCCGAGTCGGAGTGTCTGGGGCGGTCGGGTCTGTCCCGGGAGTACCTCCGCTGGCGCGCGGGGGGCGTGTCGTCGTCCGAGGACTCGTCGTCGGCGTCGGTCCTGCGCGAGCGGGCCAGCATGACCTCGAGGGAGTCCCTGGCCTGCAGCAGGCGGCTGGGCGGCGGGAACACGTCGCAGGGCGGCGGCGCGCGGCGGTGCCGGTGGCGCAGGTTCTCGATGGCCTGCCGGAAGGTGTTGATGCGCAGTCGCCGCAGCTCGGCCTCCTCGCGCGCCTGCGAGGACCACGTCCACGCCTCGCGCATCCTGCGGCAGCGCGCATCCGACTACTTACAGAGACACGTGGCAACACTGTTGGATATATCAATGTGATAACATGCGTGAGAACGTGCAACCTTTGAAAACTTTTGTTCACTGATCCAAAATTTTATATTTAAAAATTTACAGTTGAATTTGGAATGTCATATTTATGTTGGAATCATAAGAACTTTTACATTGACAGTTTTATGACTTGAATTTTTTATACTTTTATTGGCAAAAATAAAGATTTCTAATAGTTCAAGGGATGATTAAACTGGTACAGTTTTAATTGTGTATCAATTCTCGAGTTTCGTGGTTTTTTCACAGTTTGAAAATATTGCTATATTTATATATATTCATATATTAACCTTCGATTAGGGTTGCTAACTGTTCGTGGGTTCAAATTTTTGTGTTTTTCGACTAAATGTTCAAGACATTAGCATATGAGTCATTCCCACTCCCATGGTAAATTATATCGGTATAATCCCCCCTTCCCCCCTTCGAATGTCTAATAATATAAGTGTATAGATGGGAAAATTTCTGATGTTGCCAGCATATTAAACTAATAACACCACCCTTTCAACCCAAGCTAACAACTCAAAATGTGTAGAACCGCTTTTGAAAAACTTTCGGCCACTTTTCAGCTCAGACAATAATTTCACAAATGCATATTGGAGAACATAACACATTCAGATGCCTACATGTCATTTCGAAATAGTGCACCTAGAAAGAAACAAACTTAAACCTCGACACAATGTTGATTTAAAATGGGTATATTCATATGCATGATCGTTTACATGATCCTCAAAGCTTTTTGCTGTAAAGTTGTGATTTGTTCACCCAAATAAATCGGGAAATTTTCCAACAAGTGATCTTGCAAGCATATTCATACTTGAGCTCCTGTCCCCTAAACATCCTACCTTCCTTCTGGTGTTCGGACTGTCCCCCGCACCTCGAGGCAAGGGGTGACGGTGGTGTATATGCTGGGATGGGTAGCCTCAGCCTCTGGACATAGTCTGATCTATAAACCCTATGGCGTATCTGTATCCACGCCAGCAGGGCCTAATGGCTAAGAGGGCTGGGTTGAATGAAAGGGGAGTCATGTCCCCCGCACCTGTGAGGGGTCCTGCAGGGAACGTGCCGGGACCGCTCCAGCCGCGGCGCGCGGGTGACCGCGCTGTGGGGTATGTCGAGCGTCCTCGCCGGTCCGAAGTCCACCACGCGCAGGCCGAACAGGAAGGTGGACGCCATGTTGTCGCCGATGGCCCGCTCCACGACCACGGGCGTCGCGGCGGCCCTGCGAGCCGGCGAGCGCGGCCTGGCCCGGCGCCGGTCCTCGCACGCCAGCAGCAGGCGGTCCAGGGCCCGCTCCTCGTCCTCGCTGTCCTCTGCCGCGGCATCAGCCACGGCCTGCTCCACGCAGGCGGGTCCCCCTCCGCCGAGCCAGGAGACGACCTCCCGTCTCGACGGTGTCTCCAGTCGGTCCGGCTCTCGCTCATTCGGCAGCCCACCTGGCCTGGTGGCGTCCTCTGCTCTTGTGAAGCCTCCCGACCAGGAGATGGCTTCTTCTCTCGACGAGGGCTCTTCCTGGTTCGGCAGCCCACCTAGCTCCTCCTCACATCCCCTCGGCATGCACAGACAGGCCTTCTTCTTCGAATGCCGGTCCGCCATGGTTGCCTCGTCTACATCCGACAGGAAATCTCTCGCTCCCGTTGATGTTCCTGACCCAGCAGGTTTCTCTAGACTCGGAAGCGTTTCGGTCTCAGCAGCAGGCTCCAATGCGAGTGAAGGGACTCGCAGACTAATGCTGACTTGGCATAAGAACTGTTGTTGCAGCCTGGGCAGTTGCACCACAGTCGGAAACAGGAAGAAAGGGTTCCTGTAACAAAACAACAAATCAGCTATTGCTGCTGAGCACCATAAGGCTGAACCCCATGTAGCATTATTTACGTTAAATGAAAAATATGCCATTTCAGGCAGTTGGTTTGGACTTAAAACCTCGCAGTCACCCAGATAATTCATGGTCTTAAACCAACCCCCGTTAGCTCTATAGAATGTAATGGAAAATTTGTCGCTCACTGCAATCCGCTAGTCACTGGGATGGCTAATACAGTCGGCTTTGCACCAAGGACATGAGTCAACCACTATCACCAAATAACAGGCACCTGTGTGATACTATACTTACTGAGGATACTTAATGGGGTTGGACAATGGTACTCCTAGTTAGGCATGCCACATGTATGCCTTAACGGATTGTTCACCAACACTGTCCATAAGCAGAGGATCACCTCAGCGGAAACCTCAGATAGCCAGTGACTCGAGAATAGCAGCCCAAGGAGATTACAGTTGACAAGTGCCTGATTCAGACTCCATTGCAAGCTTATGGGTGACCATGCTCGCCAGTCCTCGCTATAACCATTAGACTGTCTCTTTACGAGTGAGGCCAGTCCTTTGGCGCACGATGGCATAAGGTTTCAGGAGAAAAACCTCGAGGCAAAAATTATATGACTGTCACTGTTGCCCACAGAAAAGTTATTTTCCTCCTTTATATACCACTTTCCAACAACTGAGGATGCCTGAGGAATGGTGAGTTTTCGGCATAGCTCCTGTGCCGGAAATTAGGCATTTCGACACCTTTTTTTTAATTGTTACTATAATTTTAAATTAATTTTGGAAATTTTATTTTTCTAATTTTATCTGGTTGTTAAGGGGGTGATTTACTTTTTGTTAGGCCAGTGTACGCCACGTGTTTAGACTTTGTGCCAGTGGACCGAAGCACCTTTCTCAGGGGTCCAATCTGATATTTTGCTGTCTAATGTGGACGTGGGCAGCCCGGTTGATTTTCTCTCGCCTGCAGTCACGTCCCGAGTTTGTAATATTATTTCTCTTCATGACCAAAATTGCATAGAGCAGCTTCTGGTCTGCAAGCTGCTACTTCTGAGAGGCCTGCTGAGAATAGCAAGTCTCGTCACTAACGGGTCTCCAGTGGACCTGCGTTCCCACCTTATTGGCATTTTCTGCCCACCCTCCCCTCTCTCTTCACCACACCTTAGTTCTGAGAAATCAAGTCGGGAGCAGTGACCTGATGTGAACTTAGCCAATACGATGGCCTAATTCAAGGACCTTCTCCCTGGTCCGACAGAGACGTCCACGACATCTAGCGAAAAAAAAGTAACCGCGGGCCTGGTCGCCAGCGTGCAGAGCTCACCCTCGTGACACCTGGTGGCAAGTCAGCTCACCGCCTCAGTTAGTTCCCCTTTACGCCGCTAGAAAGCAGCGCCGCGTGCCATATGGCACTATGCTTTCTTCTCGCGGCCTGTAGAAGTCGATTGTTTGTTGCCTTCTGTTCTGGCCGGTAGAGAGCGCGCATGTCGTGTTCTTGTCACGCCCGCCTCGGACTCCTTCGGAAATTTTCGGCTTAGAACCGAACCTTCCCCCTCCTCCCTAGTGCTTTAGCGCCCGTTTTAATTAGAAGTCTTGTCCGCCATAGCGGGACTCAGTACTCTGACCTTGGCTACTGACCACGTCTTCTCGGCGTTCTCTGCGCTAAGAGGCTTTTCGCGGGAACCGCGATTTTCGGTTGCATAAAAGATGTAGTCAGTTGCTTAAGGGATGTGATCCCATTTGTACAGTAGCCAGGCAGATGTAGTTTTTAGAAAAAATCGTGTGTTGTTAAAATTTTTTCTATATTTTTTTTAATTCTTTAAAATTTGGTTTCCTAACGTGCATCCGCGTTTTCTCGGTGCGCGTCTTCCTGATGTCGGCGCGAGACACCTCGGAGGCCCTGTATCCACACCCTGTTTGGTGAGTAATCCAGTTTTTTTTACCCCATATTCCCGTTTGTTGGCCTTTCGCGCCGACTGTGTATGACTGTCTGGAAGCAGGTCTAATTCGTTTTGAATTTGGCTTGTGTTTCAGACAGGGTCAAAGTTTCCGGGGAGAGAAATTGCTCCCCGCACGATCTTCGGGACCTCCAGCTGATTCCCCCCTTTAGAAGAGTTTTCCTCTCGGTCCGACGTCATCCTGGGAAGACCCGGGTGATATGAGCTATATATATATATATATATATATATATATATATTCCATTTGCATGGAATATATATATATTCCATTTGCATGGAAGGAACTAAATTAATTAACAAGATACCAGAAAGCAGTGCTTTAAGAACGTAATCCTCAGGAACATGTAAAATCAAGGAAACTCATATATATATATATGTAATCGTTGGGAGAATCAAATTTTGGTGCTATACTTGAAATTTTGTTAATGTAATCATTTGTTTGTTAAGGTGTAATCTGTATTGTTTTAAATAATGTAGGGGCGCCCCCTCAACTTTGTTAATTACTAAGATTTTTATTATCATGTCGAAATAATGCTAAAACAAAACCTCTTAAAAATAAACCTGGAAAACCTATAGACCAAGTTATTTATATAGCGTATTAATTTATCATATACCTTCTTCTACATAACGATCCACGAACTCCCAAGTAACTAGTGTGCAGGGAGTGTAAATTTTGTCTTGTTCACCGCCTCGTGTCCCCTCTGGTAATTAACTGTCATTTTATTAATATTTTGTCCAGCTGTTTCCAAGGTGTTTTTAATTAATTAAAAATAATATAAGTTTTTGGGCACGAGGGGCGTTACACTCCTCTTTGGTAATCATCTGATATGCCACCAGAAGGAAGATGGTTCCCATTTATAGTGAGAAGCTATATAATGATGCCACGGCCACCCTTTCTCAGTATTTTTTTCCACTTTAATCATATAATATAGTTGGCCACAGCTCCGACACATCGCAGGCAAGCACTTTTGTGACGCAAATTAGCATTTTTGGCACAATTTTAAATTTGAATTTTGAACCATAATTTTATAACTAAAACTTAAACTTTTTCTATTCTCTGCACACTCCCACTTAATCTTTGTCAGGCTTTATCTCCCCAATCCATTCCCAGTGCCAGATCTAATTTTTGCCGAGTCTTTGCGAGCCAGCATGTGTCTCATCTTATCCCTGCTTTGATGCACGCCCATCGCCTGTAATTATTCCTGTAGTCGTGACAAGAACTGCTATGCCCTGCAAGCTATCGGAGCAGCTCGGTTCTAAGAGCCCTCCTGACGCAAGCACTACAAGACATGATCCGAGTCGTTTTACCCAACGTCCCAGCACGTCTCTGGGCTCTGTAGAGTTAGTTTCCCACCCTAGTTGCACATTTCCACCTCGCCCCCTCTCCAGTCTCTCCTGGGAACACTGCCTAGAGCACTGACCACCACTAACCTCGGCCTAAGTCAAGGCTGCCATAGGTCTCCAAAAGTATCGCCTCTGCCCTCTAGCGGCGGTTTTGCGAGTTATTTCCCTGGGTGTATGAAAGCCCACTAAATGCCTGCCCCCTGGCAACTCACACCACAAGCAGTGTCCTGCCACCTGAGTGCTGCACTAGTCTCTTCCATAAGCCCCATGCTTCCGAAGGAGCCTCGTGCAAGAGATGCAATAGTCGATCTCTTCTTATTTCGGACACTCCTCAGTAGGTCACACTGCGATCGGCCACTAACACCAACATCGAGATATCGAAGTCAGTATTTCTCGACAACCCCCTCGGAAATCTTCGGAACCTTTCGGTCCGGAAGCCGAAGTCCCCCCTTTCTTTCGAAAGCAAGCGCCTGTTTTAATTAAGAGCCACTCCTGCCACGCAACGACTTCTCACCGCGCATTCAGACTGACCACTTCACGTCCTGGGCCAGCCCACAGCAAGACTTCACTTGTGCCGTCATACGAGAATGTAGTCATCTCGTAAAGGGATGTTTTCTCTAAGTTTTTGACGTGACGTCTAATAAATCGATGAACGCCGGCTGCACGCACGAAAAAGTGTCCCGTTACGCTCATTGTTCCGTTACGCTGTGTTCCATTACGCTGTCGGCGAGTGCAGTAATAATAGGTTATGTTACAATTGACTACAATAATTATGGTGATTCATATAATTGATGATAGATATTTGATTACGGTTTATTTATATGAAAACTTGTTGATAATTATATTGAAACTTTATAGCTAAACCCCAGGTTTTAAATTAGTTACAAGTCATCTACACGTGAACTGTTTCATTGACTGTTTATAAAGTGAAGTGAAAAGTTAATGTGGTTTTCATTGCTTATTACAACAACAATTTCGGCAATAAAGGTTATTATTCTTGCATTTTAAAAATCTTATTACTAGTATAATTTCAAGTATTTATTCTTTTATTATTAAAATAAAAATGATTCAATTTTATTCATTTAAGTATGCAATCATTTCATCATTGTTTTGTTATGACGTCGTCACGTTAAACTATCGTCCGTAAACCGACTTTACAGACAACCAATATTTTTTAGACCTTAATTAGTCAGTCTGTGTTTCCAATGTAGAGATTTTTATATTTTGCTAAATTCTAATTTTCTATCAACGATGAGTGCGTCCGTGTCATCCGCGCTTGTTCGGGACGGTCTTCGCTCACCTCCCGGCGGGCTCACGTTCCGAGTGCTACGAGCTGCACCCTGTTTTGGTGAGTTTCGACAACCTTTCGCTTCCCCGACCGACCATCACCGTTTTTGTGGGCACTTTTGCCAGTTTAAGGACTGTCTGTGAACCAGGTCTAATCATGTTCGATTTGGCTTGTTCACAGACAGGGTTCAAGAGCCGGAGCAAGCATGGCAAACCGCATGTTTTTTTTCCCGTCCTCGGACCCAGGACTGCTATGGTACCCTGGTAGTCAAACTCCAGCATGAGACTTCATCTTCGGCCACCTAGGTTCAAACATCGTATTTCCAAATTCTCCGTTAGACCTCCAGCGTGTCAAAATGTGATAATTAGAGAACTTTAATCACACGAAGTGCCAATCATTATAATCCTGGGATTGTTTATTCTTGTCGTTAACTGTTTATTCTTATTGTTAATTGTTTATTTTTATTGTTAACTATGGTGGAAGTCCTCTCGTAATATTTTTTACAAAGGGTCGACCCTACTAACCAATACAAAAACCAATTAGTGTATTAGCCAGCATCGTAATGTCTAAAGAATAAAGCATTAGTAAAATTATGTACGTCAAGGAACCAACTTCTTTATCATGCTTATTGTTATAATGTTGTGTTGGCTCAGTTTCAAGTAAGTATAAAAGTAAAATAAATAGGTGCACACATATAGACGAAATTGCAATTGTTATTTATGTATTTGAAACTAAAAGATCAACCAGTTTCCCAAGGTTTTTTCCAAGGAGAAATTTACGTTACACCAGTGTAGAACAGAGTGTGTACCGAGTGGTAGCAGAGCTTGTGGTTTCAATTGTATTTAGTGTGGTTTCGTCTATAAGCAATCCCAGTAGTATTCCAAAAAAAAAAAAAGCTAACTAATTAAATAAATTTTATGATATATATTTTTAGTACGAGTATTTAAGCTGGCACTATATGTTATTGGAGCGCGACTATAAGTAACTTTTCCAGTTTAAAATCCCAAAGCAAAATTCACTTCGGCCTTTTCGCAGGACGTCGCTCCGCGAGACCCAGACGTTGCCTAAAGGCGTTTTGCCTAATTTTAGGCAAAACGCCGTTTAGCAAAACGCCGTTTAGCAAAACGCCGTTTAGCAAAACGCCGTTAGGCAAAACGCCTTTAGGAAAATCGCCGTTAGGCAAAACGCCGTTGGCCAAATAGGAGTTACGCAAAACGCTGTTAGGCATAACGCAGTTAGGCTAATCGCCATTAGGTAATTCGCAGTTAGGCAAAACGCTTTTTCCTCTTTTAGGCAATAAGCCGTTAGGCAATTCGACATTAGGCAAAACGCCTTTAGGCGAAATGACTTAAGACAAATCGCCGTAACGAATTCATGTTTAGGCAAACCGCCTTTAGGCAAATCGCCTGTTACTCGACCCAGACAGCTTCGTGTACCCCCGCGCGTATCTCGCTATCGACGCACTTTCTACCGCAGTATTCATCTAAACTCACGACTGGTTAACACCACCCGGAAGAAATAGTGAACAAGGGTTCGGGCCTCACATCATGTATGGAAGATGTGTTACCTCCGAATTACTTGAAGAATGAATAGACTAACAAGAGCCGAATGATAATTTGGGACAATGTATTTGGACGGTTTTGACGTGTAACGTCTTTCAGTTCGGTAAGTAGTAGGTCACTTGCTAAAACAGCATGCAACGAAAACATGTCGCCTCGGTGATGACTGTAGCTCTGTGACCGCGTGCCAAGCGCTATTCATTTATGTATCGTTGAGAAGAACAAAGTAACCTTGACTCACGGCCTCTGACTCACGCACCTAGAGGGCGCCAAAGCTGCGTGACTCACATCGCAGTTAGGTCTACAAATTGACGCTTACAAGGATTTCGTTTGCTTATAACTCGTCAGTACGTGTACAGATTAAAACGAAAACGGTCGCGTAATTTTTACTTCATAGCCCTCTAAGTACTTCAAATATAAATATAATTAATTATTAGTGTCCATCAATACTTTTAATGGATTTAACTTTAATTTTATTGAAAATTTCAAATGACTTCATATATGGCGCCTCCTAAACATACCACTATGCGTCAGAAACAGCGGGAAGCGGCTAACAAGATAAGAGAGAAGCCGCGCATAAGATGTTTTACGGAAATTCCTGCGGTGGCGTATCTGATATTAACCCTAATTTATTTTAACTTAGGATATTAGATATTTTTTGTCAAATTGTTGTACCCTAAATTAACGAGAAGATTATAATTATATATTTTTATTTGAAATAATCGACACATATATACTAAACTGGTATTTAAGAGATTGTAGTATGTGTGCTACAGCCTCTACCTTTGATAATGTTTAGGTTGGCAGAATTGGTTAACTTATTTTATTAACCTTTTCGGATGCCCTGGTAATAAGAGTTATTTTGGATTTAAGTTTGTTATATTTTGTTTTTAAAAAAGGAAATTGTAATTCTTGTTTTGTCTTATTATTTTTAATTTTAAGATTTTAAGTTATTAAATTGGTCTGGAACGTTCAAGGACACTACCGAAGAGTTTGGTAATCGCTGCGCTAGGCGGCGCGCGAAGAGTACAGCTGGGTGTGTGACGTCATAAGACACACGAGCGAGCGGCATTCGCCTGATGTGCCCGGGCGGGCGCGGACGTGAAAAAAACGCGAGTTGGCCATAGTGATGGTTCCACGTCGAAGTGACTTGCCGGTCGAACATTTGAATATGAACGGGGTTTATATATGTACATAATTTAGAACACGTTGGTACGATGAAAACGCGAGTGGTTGGTGAGACGTGTGTGAATGTCGCGAGGATTTTCCAAGGATGAATTATGTGCGCCAAACAAAACTCCAAGACGGTATGGCGAAGGATTCGTCAAATCCGTACAATTACCTGCAGCTACGGTAAGGTGTTATGGCCAGGGTTTGCCATTAAAAAACACTCGTGAGCAAACGAGTGTATTTGGTGACCGGACATCACGACGTCAAAAAAGCAAGTAATTTCCAGCAGTGCCACCGCCCCGTTGACCCCTTTGACCCCTGGTGCGAAACTATAATTTGTGGATTTTTGGGAATTAAATTAAAGGACCAATAACTTTGAAACTGGGATTTTGCGTTCAGCGTGTTCACCCAATGCCTGCCAGACATGGAAGAAAAAAGGCGTCGACCGTTAGAAAATGACTAACTGAGAAGCGCTTGTTAACTCATAATTTGTAATTAGCTAAATTTTTGATATATTGATTTGGATGCTAATGTGTGTCAAATTTTTGCTAGATTTCATTCTGTTAATTGGTATTTACAGCAGTGCTACGCCCGGGGCGTATCTATATTTGTTATTGTATTAATATTTTCTTATATATTTTTAATGCCTTTTTGGTAATTACCTTTAATTTTTCGGAGCTCCGAAGTATATGATCAAATTATACTTTTTTGGGGGAATTGTTAAAGTATTTTTATTTAGTTTTATTATATAGCATTTTTTAATAAGTAGTAATAGGGTATGTATTTTATGATGAAGGCGCCGATTTGTGATGAAACGATTTTATGGTATATTTATATATATTTATTAAATGTTGCCATATACATTTTTGCGTCTTTTTAACTTTCTCTCTCCTCTCACTGTTCGCAATCTTATTAGTATTTTTTAAGCCTGCCATTTGTTTGGGTTTTAATATTTTTTTGGGTTTATCTGCGCTCCCAGTATGGGGCAATATAGGAGTTTTACTGTGTCGCGGGTTGCGGAAGTTGTTTAGTTTGGCCGGGGTTAGGGCCAAACTTTACAAGATGATTAAAGATAACCTAAAATAATTGGTATATATTTATTTGTAGATACCATTAAAAATATCCACGTTTAAAAATGGAATAATGAACAGAAATAAGTGGCAAATTTTTAGTTTCAATGATTGCTTTCTACGAGAAGGGATATAACTAGGACTACGAGAATTGAAATGAAGAGTTAAACCGTTCTTAAATGTCCTGAAATGGGACGTCTACTACTTTTGTTCAAAACACCAATTAGTTTCAACAACAAAAAGGTAACTTTGTTTTACTAAACTCTTTAGTGCAATGTTTTAACATTAAAGCATCACCGGCGAGTTTATCTGAAAGACTCGGCGCACCTGATGAGCAGCTTCCAGACTGTGGAGCCTTGCAGCAGGATCGAGAGGACCTCCAGTGTCCTCAGGTGCTCAGGCCTCCACAGGACCGCGGTGTCCTGGCAGGTGGGTCGAGTCCTGGTCACGTCCACGGCCTGAGTGCCGCAACTCGGGGCAGTGTCCTGGGAGTCCTTTTCTCCTGCCGGGGCAGTGTTCTGAGCAGCGTGTCCTGCCGACTTCTCCTCCTCTTCTGCTGAGGTGGATACTTGGTCGCCCCCCTGGTCCTCCTGCGCCATCTCCCAGCAGGCATCTGCAGCTGGCTGGTCAGGCCTGGGGCAGAACACGGGGCACTCTGCTGGGACACTCTGGTAGCAGCAGGCATCTGCAGCTGGCTGGTCAGGCCTGGGGCAGAACACGGGGCACTCTGCTGGGACACACTGGGAGCAGCAGGCATCTGCAGCTGGCTGGTCAGGCCTGGGGCAGAACACGGGGCACTCTGCTGGGACACACTGGGAGCAGCAGGCATCTGCAGCTGGCTGGTCAGGCCTGGGGCAGAACACGGGGCACTCTGCTGGGACACACTGGGAGCAGCAGGCATCTGCAGCTGGCTGGTCAGGCCTGGGGCAGAACACGGGGCACTCTGCTGGGACACTCTGGGAGCAGCAGGCATCTGCAGCTGGCTGGTCAGGCCTGGGGCAGAACACGGGGCACTCTGCTGGGACACACTGGGAGCAGCAGGCATCTGCAGCTGGCTGGTCAGGCCTGGGGCAGAACACGGGGCACTCTGCTGGGACACACTGGGAGCAGCAGGCATCTGCAGCTGGCTGGTCAGGCCTGGGGCAGAACACGGGGCACTCTGCTGGGACACACTGGGAGCAGCAGGCATCTGCAGCTGGCTGGTCAGGCCTGGGGCAGAACACGGGGCACTCTGCTGGGACACACTGGGAGCAGCAGGCATCTGCAGCTGGCTGGTCAGGCCTGGGGCAGAACACGGGGCACTCTGCTGGGACACACTGGGAGCAGCAGGCATCTGCAGCTGGCTGGTCAGGCCTGGGGCAGAACACGGGGCACTCTGCTGGGACACACTGGGAGCAGCAGGCATCTGCAGCTGGCTGGTCAGGCCTGGGGCAGAACACGGGGCACTCTGCTGGGACACACTGGGAGCAGCAGGCATCTGCAGCTGGCTGGTCAGGCCTGGGGCAGAACACGGGGCACTCTGCTGGGACACTCTGGTAGCAGCAGGCATCTGCAGCTGGCTGGTCAGGCCTGGGGCAGAACACGGGGCACTCTGCTGGGACAATATAGAGCAGCAAGCATCTGCAGCTGGCTGGTCAGGCCTGTGGCAGAACACGGGGCACTCTGCTGGGACACACTGGGAGCAGCAGGCATCTGCAGCTGGCTGGTCAGGCCTGGGGCAGAACACGGGGCACTCTGCTGGGACACTCCGGTAGCAGCAGGCATCTGCAGCTGGCTGGTCAGGCCTGGGGCAGAACACGGGGCACTCTGCTGGGACACTCTGGTAGCAGCAGGCATCTGCAGCTGGCTGGTCAGGCCTGGGGCAGAACACGGGGCACTCTGCTGGGACACACTGGGAGCAGCAGGCATCTGCAGCTGGCTGGTCAGGCCTGGGGCAGAACACGGGGCACTCTGCTGGGACACTCTGGTAGCAGCAGGCATCTGCAGCTGGCTGGTCAGGCCTGGGGCAGAACACGGGGCACTCTGCTGGGACACTCTGGTAGCAGCAGGCATCTGCAGCTGGCTGGTCAGGCCTGGGGCAGAACACGGGGCACTCTGCTGGGACACACTGGGAGCAGCAGGCATCTGCAGCTGGCTGGTCAGGCCTGGGGCAGAACACGGGGCACTCTGCTGGGACACACTGGGAGCAGCAGGCATCTGCAGCTGGCTGGTCAGGCCTGGGGCAGAAAACGGGGCACTCTGCTGGGACACACTGGGAGCAGCAGGCATCTGCAGCTGGCTGGTCAGGCCTGGGGCAGAACACGGGGCACTCTGCTGGGACACTCTGGTAGCAGCAGGCATCTGCAGCTGGCTGGTCAGGCCTGGGGCAGAACACGGTGCACTCTGCTAGGACACACTTGGAGCAGCAGGCATCTGCAGCTGGCTGGTCAGGCTTGGGGCAGAACACGGGGCACTCTGCTAGGACAATATAGAGCAGCAAGCATCTGCAGCTGGCTGGTAAGGCCTGTGGCAGAACACGGGGCACTCTGCTGGGACACACTGGGAGCAGCAGGCATCTGCAGCTGGCTGGTCAGGCCTGGGGCAGAACACGAGGCACTCTGCTGGGACACTCTGGTAGCAGCAGGCATCTGCAGCTGGCTGGTCAGGCCTGGGGCAGAACACGGGGCACTCTGCTGGGACACACTGGGAGCAGCAGGCATCTGCAGCTGGCTGGTCAGGCCTGGGGCAGAACACGGGGCACTCTGCTGGGACACACTGGGAGCAGCAGGCATCTGCAGCTGGCTGGTCAGGCCTGGGGCAGAACACGGGGCACTCTGCTGGGACACACTGGGAGCAGCAGGCATCTGCAGCTGACTGGTCAGGCCTGGGGCAGAACACGGGGCACTCTGCTGGGACACTCTGGGAGCAGCAGGCATCTGCATCTGGCTGGTCAGGCCTGGGGCAGAACACGGGGCACTCTGCTGGGACACACTGGGAGCAGCAGGCATCTGCAGCTGGCTGGTCAGGCCTGGGGCAGAACACGGGGCACTCTGCTGGGACACACTGGTAGCAGCAGGCATCTGCAGCTGGCTGGTCAGGCCTGGGGCAGAACACGGGGCACTCTGCTGGGACACTCTGGTAGCAGCAGGCATCTGCAGCTGGCTGGTCAGGCCTGGGGCAGAACACGGGGCACTCTGCTGGGACACACTGGGAGCAGCAGGCATCTGCAGCTGGCTGGTCAGGCCTGGGGCAGAACACGGGGCACTCTGCTGGGACACTCTGGTAGCAGCAGGCATCTGCAGCTGGCTGGTCAGGCCTGGGGCAAAACACGGGGCACTCTGCTGGGACACACTGGGAGCAGCAGGCATCTGCAGCTGGCTGGTCAGGCCTGTGGCAGAACACGGGGCACTCTGCTGGGACACACTGGGAGCAGCAGGCATCTGCAGCTGGCTGGTCAGGCCTGGGGCAGAACACGGGGCACTCTGCTGGGACACACTGGGAGCAGCAGGCATCTGCAGCTGGCTGGTCAGGCTTAGGGCAGAACACGGGGCACTCTGCTGGGACACACTGGGAGCAGCAGGCATCTGCAGCTGGCTGGTCAGGCCTGGGGCAGAACACGGGGCACTCTGCTGGGACACACTGGGAGCAGCAGGCATCTGCAGCTGGCTGGTCAGGCCTGGGGCAGAACACGGGGCACTCTGCTGGGACACACTGGGAGCAACAGGCATCTGCAGCTGGCTGGTCAGGCCTGGGGCAGAACACGAAGCACTCTGCTGGGACACACTGGGAGCAGCAGGCATCTGCAGCTGGCTGGTCAGGCTTAGGGCAGAACACGGGGCACTCTGCTGGGACACACTGGGAGCAGCAGGCATCTGCAGCTGGCTGGTCAGGCCTGGGGCAGAACACGGGGCACTCTGCTGGGACACTCTGGTAGCAGCAGGCATCTGCAGCTGGCTGGTCAGGCCTGGGGCAGAACACGGGGCACTCTGCTGGGACACACTGGGAGCAGCAGGCATCTGCAGCTGGCTGGTCAGGCTTGGGGCAGAACACGGGGCACTCTGCTGGGACAATATAGAGCAGCAAGCATCTGCAGCTGGCTGGTCAGGCCAGGGGCAGAACACGGGGCACTCTGCTGGGACACACTGGGAGCAGCAGGCATCTGCAGCTGGCTGGTCAGGCCTGGGGCAGAACACGGGGCACTCTGCTGGGACACACTGGGAGCAGCAGGCATCTGCAGCTGGCTGGTCAGGCTTAGGGCAGAACACGGGGCACTCTGCTGGGACACACTGGGAGCAGCAGGCATCTGCAGCTGGCTGGTCAGGCTTAGGGCAGAACACGGGGCACTCTGCTGGGACACACTGGGAGCAGCAGGCATCTGCAGCTGGCTGGTCAGGCCTGGGGCAGAACACGGGGCACTCTGCTGGGACACACTGGGAGCAGCAGGCATCTGCAGCTGGCTGGTCAGGCTTAGGGCAGAACACGGGGCACTCTGCTGGGACACACTGGGAGCAGCAGGCATCTGCAGCTGGCTGGTCAGGCCTGGGGCAGAACACGGGGCACTCTGCTGGGACACACTGGGAGCAGCAGGCATCTGCAGCTGGCTGGTCAGGCCTGGGGCAGAACACGGGGCACTCTGCTGGGACACACTGGGAGCAGCAGGCATCTGCAGCTGGCTGGTCAGGCCTGGGGCAGAACACGGGGCACTCTGCTGGGACACACTGGGAGCAGCAGGCATCTGCTGCTGGCTGGTCAGGCCTGGGGCAGAACACGGGGCACTCTGCTGGGACACACTGGGAGCAGCAGGCATCTGCAGCTGGCTGGTCAGGCCTGGGGCAGAACACGGGGCACTCTGCTGGGACACACTGGGAGCAGCAGGCATCTGCAGCTGGCTGGTCAGGCCTGGGGCAGAACACGGGGCACTCTGCTGGGACACACTGGGAGCAGCAGGCATCTGCAGCTGGCTGGTCAGGCTTAGGGCAGAACACGGGGCACTCTGCTGGGACACACTGGGAGCAGCAGGCATCTGCAGCTGGCTGGTCAGGCCTGGGGCAGAACACGGGGCACTCTGCTGGGACACACTGGGAGCAGCAGGCATCTGCAGCTGGCTGGTCAGGCTTAGGGCAGAACACGGGGCACTCTGCTGGGACACACTGGGAGCAGCAGGCATCTGCAGCTGGCTGGTCAGGCCTGGGGCAGAACACGGGGCACTCTGCTGGGACACACTGGGAGCAGCAGGCATCTGCAGCTGGCTGGTCAGGCCTGGGGCAGAACACGGGGCACTCTGCTGGGACACACTGGTAGCAGCAGGCATCTGCAGCTGGCTGGTCAGGCCTGGGGCAGAACACGGGGCACTCTGCTGGGACACACTGGGAGCAGCAGGCATCTGCAGCTGGCTGGTCAGGCCAGGGGCAGAACACGGGGCACTCTGCTGGGACACACTGGGAGCAGCAGGCATCTGCAGCTGGCTGGTCAGGCCTGGGGCAGAACACGGGGCACTCTGCTGGGACACACTGGGAGCAGCAGGCATCTGCAGCTGGCTGGTCAGGCCTGGGGCATAACACGGGGCACTCTGCTGGGACACACTAAGAGCAGCAGGCATCTGCAGCTGGCTGGTCAGGCCTGGGGCAGAACACGGGGCACTCTGCTGGGACACACTGGGAGCAGCAGGCATCTGCAGCTGGCTGGTCAGGCCTGGGGCAGAACACGGGGCACTCTGCTGGGACACACTGGGAGCAGCAGGCATCTGCAGCTGGCTGGTCAGGCCTGGGGCAGAACACGGGGCACTCTGCTGGGACACACTGGGAGCAGCAGGCATCTGCAGCTGGCTGGTCAGGCTTAGGGCAGAACACGGGGCACTCTGCTGGGACACACTGGGAGCAGCAGGCATCTGCAGCTGGCTGGTCAGGCCTGGGGCAGAACACGGGGCACTCTGCTGGGACACACTGGGAGCAGCAGGCATCTGCAGCTGGCTGGTCAGGCTTAGGGCAGAACACGGGGCACTTTGCTGGGACACACTGGGAGCAGCAGGCATCTGCAGCTGGCTGGTCAGGCCTGGGGCAGAACACGGGGCACTCTGCTGGGACACACTGGGAGCAGCAGGCATCTGCAGCTGGCTGGTCAAGCCTGGGGCAGAACACGGGGCACTCTGCTGGGACACACTGGTAGCAGCAGGCATCTGCAGCTGGCTGGTCAGGCCTGGGGCAGAACACGGGGCACTCTGCTGGGACACACTGGGAGCAGCAGGCATCTGCAGCTGGCTGGTCAGGCCAGGGGCAGAACACGGGGCACTCTGCTGGGACACACTGGGAGCAGCAGGCATCTGCAGCTGGCTGGTCAGGCCTGGGGCAGAACACGGGGCACTCTGCTGGGACACACTGGGAGCAGCAGGCATCTGCAGCTGGCTGGTCAGGCCTGGGGCAGAACACGGGGCACTCTGCTGGGACACACTGGGAGCAGCAGGCATCTGCAGCTGGCTGGTCAGGCCTGGGGCAGAACACGGGGCACTCTGCTGGGACACACTGGGAGCAGCAGGCATCTGCAGCTGGCTGGTCAGGCCTGGGGCAGAACACGGGGCACTCTGCTGGGACACACTGGGAACAGGAGGCATCTGCAGCTGGCTGGTCAGGCCTGGGGCAGAACACGGGGCACTCTGCTGGGACACACTGGGAGCAGCAGGCATCTGCAGCTGGCTGGTCAGGCCTGGGGCAGAACACGGGGCACTCTGCTGGGACACACTGGGAAGCAGCAGGCATCTGCAGCTGGCTGGTCAGGCCTGGGGCAGAACACGGGGCACTCTGCTGGGACACACTGGGAGCAGCAGGCATCTGCAGCTGGCTGGTCTGGCTTAGGGCAGAACACGGGGCACTCTGCTGGGACACACTGGGAGCAGCAGGCATCTGCAGCTGGCTGGTCAGGCCTGGGGCAGAACACGGGGCACTCTGCTGGGACACACTGGGAGCAGCAGGCATCTGCAGCTGGCTGGTCAGGCCTGGGGCAGAACACGGGGCACTCTGCTGGGACACACTGGGAGCAGCAGGCATCTGCAGCTGGCTGGTCAGGCCTGGGGCAGAACACGGGGCACTCTGCTGGGACACACTGGGAGCAGCAGGCATCTGCAGCTGGCTGGTCAGGCCTGGGGCAGAACACGGGGCACTCTGCTGGGACACACTGGTAGCAGCAGGCATCTGCAGCTGGCTGGTCAGGCCTGGGGCAGAACACGGTGCACTCTGCTGGGACACACTTGGAGCAGCAGGCATCTGCAGCTGGCTGGTCAGGCTTGGGGCAGAACACGGGGCACTCTGCTGGGACAATATAGAGCAGCAAGCATCTGCAGCTGGCTGGTCAGGCCTGTGGCAGAACACGGGGCACTCTGCTGGGACACACTGGGAGCAGCAGGCATCTGCAGCTGGCTGGTCAGGCCTGGGGCAGAACACGGGGCAGTCTGCTGGGACACTCTGGTAGCAGCAGGCATCTGCAGCTGGCTGTTCAGGCCTGGGGCAGAACACGGGGCACTCTGCTGGGACACACTGGGAGCAGCAGGCATCTGCAGCTGGCTGGTCAGGCCTGGGGCAGAACACGGGGCACTCTGCTGGGACACACTGGGAGCAGCAGGCATCTGCAGCTGGCTGGTCAGGCCTGGGGCAGAACACGGGGCACTCTGCTGGGACACACTGGAAGCAGCAGGCATCTGCAGCTGGCTGGTCAGGCCTGGGGCAGAAACCGGGGGCACTCTGCTGGGACACTCTGGGAGCAGCAGGCATCTGCATCTGGCTGGTCAGGCCTGGGGCAGAACACGGGGCACTCTGCTGGGACACTCTGGGAGCAGCAGGCATCTGCAGCTGGCTGGTCAGGCCTGGGGCAGAAAACGGGGCACTCTGCTGGGACACACTGGGAGCAGCAGGCATCTGCAGCTGGCTGGTCAGGCCTGGGGCAGAAAACGGGGCACTCTGCTGGGACACACTGGGAGCAGCAGGCATCTGCAGCTGGCTGGTCAGGCCTGGGGCAGAACACGGGGCACTCTGCTGGGACACACTGGGAGCAGCAGGCATCTGCAGCTGGCTGGTCAGGCCTGGGGCAGAACACGGGGCACTCTGCTGGGACACACTGGGAGCAGCAGGCATCTGCAGCTGGCTGGTCGGGCCTGGGGAAGAACACGGGGCACTCTGCTGGGACACACTGGGAGCAGCAGGCATCTGCAGCTGGCTGGTCGGGCCTGGGGAAGAACACGGGGCACTCTGCTGGGACACACTGGGAGCAGCAGGCATCTGCAGCTGGCTGGTCGGGCCTGGGGCAGAACACGGGGCACTCTGCTGGGACACACTGGGAGCAGCAGGCATCTGCAGCTGGCTGGTCAGGCCTGGGGCAGAACACGGGGCACTCTGCTAGGACACACTGGGAGCAGCAGGCATCTGCAGCTGGCTGGTCAGGCCTGGGGCAGAACACGGGGCACTCTGCTAGGACACACTGGGAGCAGCAGGCATCTGCAGCTGGCTGGTCAGGCCTGGGGCAGAACACGGGGCACTCTGCTGGGACACACTGGGAGCAGCAGGCATCTGCAGCTGGCTGGTCAGGCCTGGGGCAGAACACGGGGCACTCTGCTGGGACACTCTGGGAGCAGCAGGCATCTGCAGCTGGCTGGTCAGGCCTGGGGCAGAACACGAGGCACTCTGCTGGGACACACTGGGAGCAGCAGCATCTGCAGCTGGCTGGTCAGGCCTGGGGCAGAACACGGGGCACTCTGCTGGGACACACTGGGAGCAGCAGGCATCTGCAGCTGGCTGGTCAGGCCTGGGGCAGAACACGAGGCACTCTGCTGGGACACACTGGGAGCAGCAGGCATCTGCAGCTGGCTGGTCAGGCCTGGGGCAGAACACGAGGCACTCTGCTGGGACACACTGGGAGCAGCAGGCATCTGCAGCTGGCTGGTCAGGCCTGGGGCAGAACACGGGGCACTCTGCTGGGACACACTGGGAGCAGCAGGCATCTGCAGCTGGCTGGTCAGGCCTGGGGCAGAACACGGGGCACTCTGCTGGGACACACTGGGAGCAGCAGGCATCTGCAGCTGGCTGGTCAGGCCTGGGGCAGAACACGAGGCACTCTGCTGGGACACACTGGGAGCAGCAGGCATCTGCAGCTGGCTGGTCAGGCTTAGGGCAGAACACGAGGCACTCTGCTGGGACACACTGGGAGCAGCAGGCATCTGCAGCTGGCTGGTCAGGCCTGGGGCAGAACACGGGGCACTCTGCTGGGACACACTGGGAGCAGCAGGAATCTGCAGCTGGCTGGTCAGGCCTGGGGCAGAACACGAGGCACTCTGCTGGGACACACTGGGAGCAGCAGGCATCTGCAGCTGGCTGGTCAGGCCTGGGGCAGAACACGGGGCACTCTGCTGGGACACACTGGGAGCAGCAGGCATCTGCAGCTGGCTGGTCAGGCTTAGGGCAGAACACGAGGCACTCTGCTGGGACACACTGGGAGCAGCAGGCATCTGCAGCTGGCTGGTCAGGCTTAGGGCAGAACACGAGGCACTCTGCTGGGACACACTGGGAGCAGCAGGCATCTGCAGCTGGCTGGTCAGGCCTGGGGCAGAACACGGGGCACTCTGCTGGGACACACTGGGAGCAGCAGGCATCTGCAGCTGGCTGGTCAGGCCTGGGGCAGAACACGGGGCACTCTGCTGGGACACACTGGGAGCAGCAGGCATCTGCAGCTGGCTGGTCAGGCCTGGGGCAGAACACGGGGCACTCTGCTGGGACACACTGGGAGCAGCAGGCATCTGCAGCTGGCTGGTCAGGCTTAGGGCAGAACACGAGGCACTCTGCTGGGACACACTAGGAGCAGCAGGCATCTGCAGCTGGCTGGTCAGGCTTGGGGCAGAACACGAGGCACTCTGCTGGGACACACTGGGAGCAGCAGGCATCTGCAGCTGGCTGGTCAGGCCTGGGGCAGAACACGAGGCACTCTGCTGGGACACACTGGGAGCAGCAGGCATCTGCAGCTGGCTGGTCAGGCCTGGGGCAGAACACGGGGCACTCTGCTGGGACACACTGGGAGCAGCAGGCATCTGCAGCTGGCTGGTCAGGCTTAGGGCTGAACACGAGGCACTCTGCTGGGACACACTGGGAGCAGCAGGCATCTGCAGCTGGCTGGTCAGGCCTGGGGCAGAACACGAGGCACTCTGCTGGGACACACTGGGAGCAGCAGGCATCTGCAGCTGGCTGGTCAGGCCTGGGGCAGAACACGGGGCACTCTGCTGGGACACACTGGGAGCAGCAGGCATCTGCAGCTGGCTGGTCAGGCTTAGGGCAGAACACGAGGCACTCTGCTGGGACACACTGGGAGCAGCAGGCATCTGCAGCTGGCTGGTCAGGCTTAGGGCAGAACACGAGGCACTCTGCTGGGACACACTGGGAGCAGCAGGCATCTGCAGCTGGCTGGTCAGGCCTGGGGCAGAACACGAGGCACTCTGCTGGGACACACTGGGAGCAGCAGGCATCTGCAGCTGGCTGGTCAGGCCTGGGGCAGAACACGGGGCACTCTGCTGGGACACACTGGGAGCAGCAGGCATCTGCAGCTGGCTGGTCAGGCCTGGGGCAGAACACGGGGCACTCTGCTGGGACACACTGGGAGCAGCAGGCATCTGCAGCTGGCTGGTCAGGCTTAGGGCAGAACACGAGGCACTCTGCTGGGACACACTGGGAGCAGCAGGCATCTGCAGCTGGCTGGTCAGGCCTGGGGCAGAACACGAGGCACTCTGCTGGGACACACTGGGAGCAGCAGGCATCTGCAGCTGGCTGGTCAGGCCTGGGGCAGAACACGGGGCACTCTGCTGGGACACACTGGGAGCAGCAGGCATCTGCAGCTGGCTGGTCAGGCCTGGGGCAGAACACGGGGCACTCTGCTGGGACACACTGGGAGCAGCAGGCATCTGCAGCTGGCTGGTCAGGCCTGGGGCAGAACACGGGGCACTCTGCTGGGACACACTGGGAGCAGCAGGCATCTGCAGCTGGCTGGTCAGGCCTGGGGCAGAACACGGGGCACTCTGCTGGGACACACTGGGAGCAGCAGGCATCTGCAGCTGGCTGGTCAGGCCTGGGGCAGAACACGGGGCACTCTGCTGGGACACACTGGGAGCAGCAGGCATCTGCAGCTGGCTGGTCAGGCTTAGGGCAGAACACGAGGCACTCTGCTGGGACACACTGGGAGCAGCAGGCATCTGCAGCTGGCTGGTCAGGCCTGGGGCAGAACACGAGGCACTCTGCTGGGACACACTGGGAGCAGCAGGCATCTGCAGCTGGCTGGTCAGGCCTGGGGCAGAACACGGGGCACTCTGCTGGGACACACTGGGAGCAGCAGGCATCTGCAGCTGGCTGGTCAGGCCTGGGGCAGAACACGGGGCACTCTGCTGGGACACACTGGGAGCAGCAGGCATCTGCAGCTGGCTGGTCAGGCTTAGGGCAGAACACGAGGCACTCTGCTGGGACACACTGGGAGCAGCAGGCATCTGCAGCTGGCTGGTCAGGCCTGGGGTAGAACACGAGGCACTCTGCTGGGACACACTGGGAGCAGCAGGCATCTGCAGCTGGCTGGTCAGGCCTGGGGCAGAACACGGGGCACTCTGCTGGGACACACTGGGAGCAGCAGGCATCTGCAGCTGGCTGGTCAGGCTTAGGGCAGAACACGAGGCACTCTGCTGGGACACACTGGGAGCAGCAGGCATCTGCAGCTGGCTGGTCAGGCCTGGGGCAGAACACGAGGCACTCTGCTGGGACACACTGGGAGCAGCAGGCATCTGCAGCTGGCTGGTCAGGCCTGGGGCAGAACACGGGGCACTCTGCTGGGACACACTGGGAGCAGCAGGCATCTGCAGCTGGCTGGTCAGGCTTAGGGCAGAACACGAGGCACTCTGCTGGGACACACTGGGAGCAGCAGGCATCTGCAGCTGGCTGGTCAGGCCTGGGGCAGAACACGAGGCACTCTGCTGGGACACACTGGGAGCAGCAGGCATCTGCAGCTGGCTGGTCAGGCCTGGGGCAGAACACGGTGCACTCTGCTGGGACACACTGGGAGCAGCAGGCATCTGCAGCTGGCTGGTCAGGCCTGGGGCAGAACACGGGGCACTCTGCTGGGACACACTGGGAGCAGCAGGCATCTGCAGCTGGCTGGTCAGGCTTAGGGCAGAACACGGGGCACTCTGCTGGGACACACTGGGAGCAGCAGGCATCTGCAGCTGGCTGGTCAGGCTTAGGGCAGAACACGGGGCACTCTGCTGGGACACACTGGGAGCAGCAGGCATCTGCAGCTGGCTGGTCAGGCTTAGGGCAGAACACGGGGCACTCTGCTGGGACACACTGGGAGCAGCAGGCATCTGCAGCTGGCTGGTCAGGCTTAGGGCAGAACACGAGGCACCCTGCACTTGTCAGCCCCTAGCAGAGACGACGAGGACTCTGGGCTCAATCATGGCACTGAAGTTCACTTCAGACACACTTCAAATATTTCTAGTGGGATGTTTGCAACTGATCCATCATTCCAAATCTGCGTATAATTATTCCAAATATAATGCAATCTAATAAAAAAATTACTATTCTTAAATATTTTTAACGCTAAATTATGGTGATGAATATTTTAAGGTAAAATTATTGCCACTCCATAGTGCATAAAAAGTCATTCTTTCCAGACATTCGTCATATTAATGAAACATTTTTTCTTATAATACGAAATTATTATTTAAAAGTGCCTATAAGTAAAATTTCTGCAACATCGTAAATAATAAATTTAAAAATGCAGCGAGTGCTATTTAGCCTCCTGACTCGGCAGCGAGTGCCACTAATCCCCTGCATCGGCAGCGAGTGGCTCTCTCTCTACTCGCTCCCCACTGCAGTTGCTATTGTCAGCCTAACATACCGTCAGGAAGAGGAAGCCTATCAGATGTAAATAATAAAACTAATTAAGAACTGGATTACAAGTTTCCAACCGAAGAATGTGTTTGTTCGTGTTTTTTGTTACATGAATAAAGTCTCGTCCCAAACCGAAATGTCAAATAATGCCAATTTTTCATCTCAGATAAATATTACTGGGATTCAGTAAACACTACAATAATTAATCCTGAAAATCTAATGACCTGTTATATTCATAAGAATGTTTAGCATTGATTTCTGGTGACTTAACAGTGTTATTTACTTATTTGTGATCTACACCAAAAAGCCTAGTCTGTGATTCTCAACAAAAGGCACTGATATCGCAGTAAAACGTATGTAATAAGTTCAACTGAACAGTGTTCCGCTGATTATAACTACTAGCATGGACTGACATATCCACGGTCACAAGTCTCCTGCCTGGCAGACCCTGGTTCGCTCCCGGAGAGTCCACAGGCGCATTTGCCGCGGCGTTGCCGTCATGGCTCCTTTCCCCCCACCTGTTCATTACATCAGAGCTATATTCTCCTTTCACCACCCCTTAGCGTCTCGTGTTCCCTGCCTTTGACGAGACTCTCACCCCTAACTCGTTAATTTATATTCATTCCGAGCATTGTAGAAGATTCCGAAGTAAGTATCTAGCAGAAGGCTAGCTGAACGTTAGTAATACCTTTACACTGCATGATAAACTAGTATACTGCATTTCAGAGGAGGTTTAAAGAAAATACATAGCCTTTTTCCTGCCGCTTGTTTAATAAATGAAAATGTATAAACGAAGCAATTTTATTGAAAGCATATGCAGAAACGTAGATCTGTTCTAGTAGAAGCGTGTGTTCAACAAAACATTTTATAAATATAAACATTAAACAGAAATGTGTGAAAAGCGTTATACAGGATATTATCTTACTATGCTTTCCGCAATTTAATTTATGATTTTTTTTTTCAAAAACATGATCACTGAAACCGAATCAATGGGTTGGCATCTTATGTTGACTGATAAATTAATAAACGTTATTGCGTTTAAAATGTTTTGCATAGGATTTGTGTTAATTTTTATTTTTGTCGCTGAATTTAAATAAAATTCTTTACATGTTATTATGAAAGTTTTCTAAGAAAATTGATAAGAAATTAGCATTAATTTCATAATTCATCTATTTTAAGTACACGTTTTGGGAAACTGGCACAAATTATATTTCATATATGTTTGTGAATATAACCTAAAAAAAAAATGGCCATTTTCACACATAAATTTGGCTATAGTTATAAATTATGCGCAGTCATTTCATGTAAATACAATGTATATTTACATCTACATTAGTATCCTAGGTTAAGAACTCCTAGAACATTCTTCTAAAATCACATTTTCTGCAAACACAATTCGTCCGTTGTAATAAATATTTTGACGTGAGTAGGCATTATTACTTACTTTTACTGATGTGCAGATGTTAAACATTTTATTAATTTGCGTAAAATTTCACTGAAATTTAGGTCATGATCAATTTTAGAAATGTAAATAACTCATAGATAACAGAGGTACATAATATGACTTTATGATAAGCAATATTGTTAAAAATCAAAACACAACATAGTATTAGGATTTTGTGGCAATAGTATTAAAAAATTGCTCAGAGATCATATGAAATAAGATAGCGCACTTACAAAATATAAATTTCTTAATAGATATGTTTGAGCGTTAGCTAATAATCATAAAAAAATCAGTTAAAAGATAATAAAAATCAACTTGGTCTGCCCAAAAGTAGTATAGGAATGGGCATACTGGGACTGAGTTCTGGGTGTGGATTGTGATTGTCGGTCCGCCATCTTGGATTGTGACGTCACGGCGGCCATCTTGGAAGGTTGTGACCTTGACCTTTGACCTTGACCTTGACCCCGGCGGCCATTTTGGATCCGCCATCTTGGATCCGCCATTTTGGATGACGTCATTGTGTTCTCGAAAATTCCGGCGATGTGTTTTCCGCCATTTTGGATGACGTCACCATTGCAATTTGGACGCCATATTTAACTTTTTTATTTATTATCCGATTTTAATGAATTTTTTTTTAAAATTTATAAAAAAATTCAAATAATAAAATTTTAATAAAATATTTATAAAAAATATACTTTTACGACACGGAGTTTGGAGTCCTCGGTTCGAACCCGACGAGGTCAAAAAATTAAAAATGGCGACAGGCTCCTTCCTCAATGGTGGGTGCTAGCAGACTGACCCCCACCACTTCCTACCATGTGCATATATGAACTTACACCCCCATCCCCCTCCACCCCCCCACCCCTCCCTTCCTAAAATATTATTTTTTTTCGCACATGACGACCAACCCCTCCCCTTTTTTATTTTATTATTATTTTTCATCGTAATAGCCACCCTCCTCCACCACTCCCTCCCTCACCTTACCGTCATTCCCACCCCTACCCTCCTCCCCACCCCTAATTTGTTTTAAAGTATAAATACCGGCCGCAGGACCCGGGAGCCGTCAGTGTTTGCAGTAGCTCCCAGCCTGAAGGAAAGACGATGTTTGCTTGTTGTGCGAGCGGAGCAAAGATCTTGTCGGCCATCTTAGCTTATGGTAAAGTGCGCACGCTTGCGGCACTGGATAAGGAGACGGAGTTACCTTACCTACCAAAGGAGTTTCTCCTGGTATACGCCCCGTACGAGATAAGATACGTGTACAAGTTCCTGCCGGTGTACCTGCAGCTAGACCCAGACATCCAAGACTGTCTACCATGCACCGAGTGCGACAGAGGAAGCTCCAGTGTCCCCGACACACCGCACATGAAGTCATGGTGCAAGAAGCGGCGAGATGCGTGCAGGCAGCAGCAGCCTAGATCCTGAGCGCCGTGCCACAGTCGGCATCTAGGTACCACTCCAGCATTTCTGCAGAGCCAGCATCTTAGCCACGTCACTCCAGCCTCGTCGTATGCGTAACTGTGAGTAACGACAATATGACACTCTTTCTTGTCAACGTCCAGTGTCTTACGTCCCAAAAGGGACCTGTAGTGAAGCAACTGTCCGTGACGTCCGTCATTGGCGGTGAAGAAACCAGGACTAGCGAATACATCTTTAAACCGC
Organism: Bacillus rossius redtenbacheri; assembly: GCF_032445375.1. Classification (NCBI taxonomy): domain Eukaryota; kingdom Metazoa; phylum Arthropoda; class Insecta; order Phasmatodea; family Bacillidae; genus Bacillus; species Bacillus rossius. The sequence continues at coordinate 44,472,915 of NC_086342.1, read as the reverse complement.
CGTGTGACTGGACTAAGCTAGACAGATTCTCTCAACGCGAGAACCGACGTCTGACCTATGAAGTGAACGGACTCTCGTGGAATGACGGTGATGTGGACTATGAACAACTTACATCCGTGCTACGTGATCTCGTCGAGCCGGAAGACGACGTTGTTTACGTCCGCGGTAATGAACAGAAACGTATTGTGAGTGATCTGTGTAGTGCCAATGTAATTGACCTACGTAAACAAGGCAACTGTCCTGGCTTCAAAACACTGTTAAAAATGTACGGAAACCAAATTGAAAAGTGTGATAAATTCTATAATGGTTTCCACTGTGCACATTGTAATAGCCAGTTACTGAAACTGTGGCTCTATGAGCATCCTTATTACTACAGTGATGTTTAAATTTTTTTACTCCTTTTTGTAATTGAAAATGTTTCCAATGTCATCGACTGATGTGAGGGGTGATGGAATTATGTAAATAAAATATATATAAACCAATGTATTTATCTGTTTTCTTTTCACCTTTATTTCATTGTAGTTCTTTTTGTAAAGTTTATTTATTATACTCTTTCGAAAAAAAAATTAAAATATAATAATCATTTTACATTATTCTCATCAATTAAATTCCAAGCATAAATTATATTAAAAAATTAGCAATTTAAAAAACAAGGGTATTAGTAGTATAGAAATAAAACTCAAAGTTCAAAAATATTTTTACAGATATATTTTCGTTAACATATACAATTAAATATATATCCATATTTTATTTGACATGTGTGAGAGTGTAGATTAGCAGGTCTCTCTCTCTCTCTTCCCAGCAGACCATTCTCGTCCCGCCGTCTCTCTCTCTCCATCTCACCAGCTCTCTCTCCTCCTCACGCTGAATCTCTCTCTCCCCATCTCAGCAACTGCTCACCTGCTAAATACTTAAACAGAATATTAATCATTTTAAACAAAAAACTTGCATCGCAGCTCTCTGTGTTCGGAACGGGCTGGAGACCGACACCGCTAAACAGGCTGGTCACGCACAAGCCCCTTGCCTCCATATGTAATATACGTCACATATGTAGTCAAGTACTTATGAACGTCTCTATTTAGCCGTGGCCCATTACAACGATGCAAGCCTACCAGAAAGAACTAGCATATGATACATTGACACAAAGCACGTGCTTAAACTATCATATGTCACACACAAACGCTGAAATTGACCAGTAACAACGATGTATCAACGCCGAAATCTTGCATGCCAACGACTGTGGAAACCAGCGACGTAACAGTCCAGCGTTGAAACACAACGCCGAAATCTTGCATGCCAACGACTGCAGAACCCAGCGGCGTAACAGTCCAGCGTTGACACACAACGCCGAAATCTTGCATGCCAACGACTGCGGAACCCAGCGGCGTAACAGTCCAGCGTTGACACCATCGATATGACACCATCGATGTAAGGAGCCCAACGTCATGACCCCATCGATGATAGGAGCCCACCGTAGTGACCCCATCATTAGGACACCATCGATGTTAGGAGCCCATCGATGCATAAAAAAAACGCATCGGTGTAAAAAAAATGCATTGGTGTAAAAAACGCATCAGTGTAAAATGCATTGGTGTAAAAAAACGCATCAGTGTAAAACGCATTGGTGTAAAAAAACGCATCGGTGTAAAAAAACGCATTGGTGTAAAAAAACGCATCAGTGTAAAAAAAAATGTATTGCACCAAAATCAACATAGGTGCATGAAACCACCACTTCCATCCCAACCAACCAACCAAGAAAATGCTTGCACCACAAATCAACGCAGGTGCATAAAACCACCACTTAAAACCCAACCAACCAACCAAAAAACGTAGCACCACAAAACAACGAGGATGCAAAACACCACCACTGCCATCCCAACCATCCAACCAAATAAGCACCACGAATAATGTGGGTGCATGAACAAAACAAAACGCACCACGAAACAGCGTGGGTGCAAAAAATTAAGGTAAAAAAGCACCAGAAAACCATAAAAATGTAGGAGCAAAAAAAAATCAATGAAAAAGATAGCACCACGAAACAGTGTGTGTGGGTGCATGAACAAAACAAGGAAAAATAGCACCAGAAAACCAAAAAGTCTAGGTGCAAAAAAATTTAAAAAAAAAGAGCACCACGAAACAGTGTGGGTGCAACACAATTACAACGAGCGGACTCAGGAAACCAACGATGAAAAATCCAACGGTGAAGGCTATGTACAACATCATCAACAGGTACATGAGTGGCTAGCAAGTGGCAAACACCGGCTCTGTGCTCGCACATTCCGGTTCAGATTCCCGTCAAGGTCATTTTCTCGGCTCCCACAGCAGCCTGGGACCCCGACAGAGAATCCTGTGCGAAACGTACGAGCACAGACGCAAGTTTCAACATTTCATGTTATAAGGTTTTTTATGTGAAAAAAATAATTCATTAAAAACCATTCAGTCTTTATAGCATTCTCTTTCTTTCGCGTATGTATATATTTCTATTCAGGCCATATATCCGTACGGTAATGTATGAATTCCATCGTCGCATATTATGCGTTTATCGTCGTGCCATGTTAGTGCTAATTTATTTGAGCATTCTGTATACAAGACCATATTATGTGAACGTATGGACCGGACGTTTGCGCGCTTCTCCGTGTGCTTCTCCAGGACCTCGAGAAAATCTTCAAACGATATTTTATTTCTCACCACGCATTTCTGTATACCTTTGGCCCTTTTTGTGATATTACTATTGTATTTGTAGGTGTACAGCTTTGCCCTTAGGCCGACGAACTCCTCCATTGCCACTCCACTGCACTCGTCTTTGAACTTGCCTACTACCTTCTTGTTCGTAGGTGAGTAGCAGGGGTGGTCAATGGGATAGCTGCTGGTGTCAAACTCGTCCAGGAGCGCAGCGTCGTCGGCCAGGTCCTGGTAGAAGTCACGCGTCTTGATCTCGTATATGAAGCTGTCCGTGTCAATGTACGCCAGCGTGATGTCATCCTTATATTTTTCTTTCATTATGTCATAATGGAACCCATACATTAACGTCTTGGACAAGTCCAGGACCGCGAACCCCGCATATATTGGGCGGTCAAGAAAGATGGTTTCTTGCTGTAGTCTCACCAGCGTCAGAGACTCATCAAGGATGGTGCGGTCCTGGAACGCTGGCTTTGCCACAACTTTACGTAGCCTGCCTTCACTACATACAAGTTCCATACGCTGTCGACGAAATTTGTTCTCACAGAGTTTTCCAAAAGAAGAGTTGTTGGCAAGCTTGAAGAATTCTTTCTCGAAATCATTTGTAGCTGCCTGTCGTTTCAACGTATTTTTCGTAATAAATGGCTCCATCCAGGCACGCTGCTTGAATTCAAGGACTCTGTGCACCTTCTTCAGTCTCAGTCCGTGCTGGATGACCTGTTTCAGGTTTCTAAAATGAATTATATAGTTTTCTTTGGATTACAGTGTTGTGATTAATTTAGTTTGACGCGATCCGGGTGGGCACTGGCTGACGGGCAGGAACGGTAGATCTTTGTGGTCCTCGTGGAGGGCAGACGGATACTCCACATCAACTTCAAGGATGTAGCCCGTCTGCCCCTCGTCAGGTATCGACATCACGTCGATATCAGCGCCCACCCACTTGAAGCCGCTGACTGGAAGAGGCAACGACATGGCCCACCCATACAGATTGTTGGCGTCCAGGTACGCAACATGAGTTGATGGTTGGCTGGGATCGTAGGTATGGGGCAGGCAGATGTTCGCCTTGCAGTGTCTCTTTATCACTTGCGCGACCCCACCCCTGATCCCAGCTTCGACAAACATGTACATATCGTAATCTATCATCAACTCAAGTCGTACCCCCGTCTGCCTCAACATTGCGTCGAACGCGAACCCTGGTGCGCTGACGTAATGGCTGCAGTCAAGGCCGTACGTCTGCAGGCACAGCCGACGAAAGTTTTCAAACACGTCAGTCAACAGCAGCACGTCTGTCTTGAGGTAGACGTCGCTGTAGTCGCCCAGGGTCACGCAGCCGAATGTTTCCCACACTGCCTTTGCATGTTCGTAATCATCATTAGTTATGTGCGAGTCATTCAATATATTATAAAAGTTATCTTGTGGTGGCAGTTGCGGCTCGTCCAGTTTCTCCCAGCTGGAAACATAGTCATACGGGAAAACACCTTTTCTCGTGACGAGGGCCATTTCGTCACGAGTAAAAAATTTCATGGTGTCCGTGAATTGGTCGGCTGGCAGGTACGAGGCAAGGGACGCCAAACTGTGAGCCATGAACCTGAAACTATCGACAAACTGTACGGAGAATTTGTTGCCCAGACTTTTCGAGAAGGTAATCATTTTTTCTTGCGTGTGGGGGATGATGAATATTTCTTTATTGTCGTAGCCCAGTTTCTTGATGATGAACTTCTCATTCATCATAGGCCAGATTGTGGAAGTAAACCACGAGTTTCTTGGGCCGCCTGCGCAGAAGATTGCAGCTGTTGCAGGCGGCGCCAAGGTACTTCCCACTGAAGTGGTCGTGGTCTCGGACCTTGTAATTACCCATGGTAAATACCGCATTGCAGTAGCAGCACTGATGGGCTGCGGCGAAGCTGGCATACTCCTGTGCCGTCAGCGTCGTCATTGGCAGGCTTGTCTCGTATATGTCCTTAACCTTTTTACCAATGTCAACAATGGTCTCCACGAATTTTGCCTCAGCATCGGGACCCCTGTACAGAATCGGCTCTTGCGGCAGCGAGGAAGTGAGCGTGGCTGGGATCACGCTATTGTCGACTTTTACATAGATACAATAGCTGTATGCCTCGTGTTTTTGGTACGCATGAGTGCTTGACTGCTGGGGGTCCTGCTGGCATGTCTGTACGGGCACGAGCATGGCCTCAAAGTCTGCGTATGCAACAATGGGCATCTTGGATATGTGGTGATAGTTTTTAAACTCCAGGACTGGGGGCTGGCCGTTCTTGTCTGGCTTAGGCATCTCGACGCGCACGGGAGCATGGGTTTTGCAGAATTTCTTGTGCGCGTCGAGACACTGCTGTCCTGACAGTCCTGATTCACGTGGCAAATCATGATAATAAGTGAAGCATCTCTTGCAGACATGTATATTCGCATGATGGGCTGTGATCTGAGGCCTGACGAGTCTTGAGAAATTTTTTATAAAGCAGAAATGAGAGTTGTTTTCTTCGGACGTTAGCAACAGGAGGTCGAAATGGTGTTGCTTTTCCTCCTTCCCCACACGCACCGGCGCGATCTTGTTGTCATCGTCAATGCTGTAGACGTTGACGGAATCATCGAGATTGTTCCGTTCGAATACTTTGATTTGGTGGAGGGGGGTAGGGAACTCGAGTCCTGAAAAATCGAATTTTCCCTCCAGGTCGTGGTACCTCTTGTCCACACGTTCAGCATGTACCCCCTCCACATATCGCGCCAGTATGGCCCACTTGAAGCACATGTCCAAGTTCTTGGGGTTGGTTACTGCTTTCCTGTTCTTGATGGCGGCAGGCAGATCAATGTATGAGGAGACTCGAAGAGGGACAAGCTTGTTGAAGCGGAGCTGGATTCGCTTCACGACAGACAGAGTCCACCCGGATCCCTTGCTGACGTAGTCCTCCTCCTTCTTGCATATTTTCAGGATACTGTCATCAATTGCTTCCTCGATTTCTCTTACCTCATATATGGGAATTTTTTTGTCTTGAATGCTCTCTTGTCGACACCTTCATCGAAGGGAGCAGGCTTTGCATAGTCGCACTCGAGCCAGATATTAAATTTTACTGGACCATTTTCATTGACTTCATTGGTTATCTTATTTATTAGGTTATTCTTCATTTGGGCCATGTAAGTACAAATATCTTTTGTCGCACCATTATTTTCTGCAACATACGTCTTTAAATTTCTGCGGAACGCAGTCTCCGCCTCAACGAACCCGGTACCGCCTGCCTCCAAGTCAACCTGAGCCTGGTCAGGCGCTTGCGCCTCCAAGTCTATTCGAGCCTGGTCGGGCACACTCGCCACGTATTGCGGGCGAGTGCTGGGGCCGGGCTGTTGCAGGCCAGAGGGCTCGTCCGTGCGCCGTCTCTTAGCGGCCTGAGGAGCCAGGCCCTTGCACGTCTTGATGTGCACAAACAGCGTATCTTTACGCATAAATTCTCCCTGGCATTTCGTACATGTAAATGTAATGCGGTCGGGATTGAACTGGCACTGGCTCTGCTCGTGGCGTCTGGCATGGTGGCTATGTTCAAATTGCTGCCCGCAGTGAATGCACCTCGAGCCTGAGCTGTGCTCGACGGTGCCCTCACAAGTTCGCATATGGCGGGCCAAACTGTCCTTGCGGCTAACTATCTTGCCGCAAGTATGGCATTGGTTGTTAACAGTGCGGCCAGGATTAGCTGCACACACTTTCTCGTGCCGTCTGGCATTTTGGGTATTGGTAAAACCTTTGCCACAGAAAGCACACCCATTCCCTGATGATGGTGCACATACCTGAGATGACACAAGCTGGCAGGCTCCCGATGTCGAGGGCTGGCAGGCTCCCGAGGTCGAGGGCTGGCCGGCTGCCACGGGAACACCGGACGCGGTCCTCTTCATGATGAAGTCTGTAACACGAGTGGAAACAATATAGTAATACAATAACAACATAATTATCACACATACACACAAACACACACACACAGAAACGTGCATAAAGTCAACCACGAGCGCACGCACACACACACACACACGCAAACACATGCGCGCACAAAAACACCTACACACAAACAAAATACACTTGCATAAAGACAACTACACACGCATGGCAAAAAATTAAATTCAACTCACCAGAAGAACACAGGAACGACTCTGTGTACTGTACGCACGCACAACGAGGAGGGCTGGAACGTCGTACAGCACACTGTAACCTGTAACACAGAAAAGAGACCACCTGGCTTAGCACTCGAAATTTTTTTTTTCAAGACAGCGCAAAGACACTGACGTCAAAATTTTATGTTTTATGTACTGACCGGAATCGAAGAGGAACGGTGCAGGACTCCAGAGGGCAGACAGGCGTTCTCCAAGCGGATCACACTGGGAAGTAGCTCGACGCAAGGAGAAGCACTGAATACCTGCAACACATACAGTATTTTTTTTACGAAATGTACTACAATAGTAATTTACTCGTTTTTTTTATTTATGTGAAAATATATTTCTGTATTTAGTTGTGATTAGATATTCTGTATTTTATTAAGTATAAAAAAATTTCTATTTTTTTTATGAAACAAAATATTTTTTTCTATTTGATTATGAAACAAATTTATTTTTCTATTTGATTATGATAGCAAGTGCGCGTGCATCTGTTTTTTTTTTTTTTGGGCCAGGCGAGGGGGCAGGCAGGAAGACTTGAGCGACCCATGCGGCGGTGCGCGGTAACTAGCCAGACGTAAGCCGCACGGCACGGCGGAAACATCGCTCCGTGCACCAGGGGTGAAGGGGTGAAGCAGGGAGGGGGGAGGGCACGCTCTGCGCGCGCTGCCCCCCGTCGGTAGGACACGGGTGTACACGGCTTCCATCTTGTCGCAAGCTAAGACGTTCATGCATGAATAATAACTAACATGTATGCCAGGCGAAACAAAAATATTATTTCAAGATGTAATATACTGCAACTGATGGCTCTAATAATTTCGACTAGACAAAAAAATTGTAATAATCACGACTGTAAAATATTAATACTGAACCTAACGCAGACGTAACATCTAAAACAATTCCACTCGCACACGTAATCTAGGCAGTACCAATCTTGGACGTGAAAAAATATACTCGAAAAATAAGAGACGGAAATTGTATTAATTTCTGAAACTTATTTTTTTGGAAAACAGACGGTTAGTATGCCTCGTGCGTACGCCTTGCTTATTTTTTTATTATTATTTCTACGCTCTCTCTGCCGGCCGGCTGGCCGGGGAGCCGGCGGGCGCCGCGTCAGCCGTGCGCGCTCGCTCGGGTGTTATCACCACGTCACGTACTAGCTAGCTCAGCTCCGGCCTTCACCCAGTGGCCAGCTGTTAGGCTTGCTGACTGAGTGAAGGACGTAGCGAAGGCGTACACACACGCGAAACCGCAATGTAAATGATTAAAAAAAATTACAGTTCAAAAAAATTTCAAAGTTGAAAACGTTCGGAAAAAATTTCAAAGTTGAAAACGTTCGGAAAAAATTTCAAAGTTAATATTTACGGAGAAGTTGTACTTACCAAGCTGCTGGAGTTGTAGAGACGGAAAGAGATGCAACGAAGCTCAAACGGGAACATGCGGTGACGGCGGCAAGACCAAAAGTGAAGCCCCCGACGTCTCACACGCCAATTTTTAGGTAAATTCCCCCCTTGGTCACAGGCCCAAGCCAATCAGGCCCTGCGAAAACTGCAGCATGGTCAGGACGATTTTTTGCAATCAGGGGAAGGGATGAGGGAAAAGTGGGAGGAGCGAATGTTGCGGGAATAAGGAGGGAGGCTGACAATCCCCGCCTAGGGCCGTCGGCATGGTGGGGATATCCACTGGCCAATCAGATTCACTCAGCTCCTGGCGGCTGGAAGATTCACCACGTGAATCGCCATGCTCCAGACGAAATAATTACCAACTTATTGAAAATTTATATATTATGACACTTTATAGATTAGGTTATTTTCATCACTTTCATATTTACATAACCGGCTGTAAAATATCATTTTTTTTTTAATTTTACGATTACCTTTTCAATCCCACATTATTATTTTTTAAACGGAAGATAAATAAATAAGTATAACACATTACAATAGTTTTTTAATTTTTTTTATTACTTCAAAACATCTAGCAAGGCAGAGAGTACAGAACACAGGGCGCTACGAATGGTTTTTACAGTATCAAATTCGTAAAAGTCCGTAGCATTATCACTGTAGATCTGCGACGTATCGACGCTGAATCCACGTTTCTTGGTGCTGCGGCGCCGAGTTGCCGGTTCGAGTCTGGGAGAGGGTCGACGTTGAGTCCTAGTCTTGAGTTCAGGTCTGGACAGGTCGCTGCGCTTCGAAGCGACGAGTTTGGACAGGTCGCTGCGCTTCGAAACCTCGGGTTTGGACTGCTCACTGCAGCCCGGGGTGCCGGGGTCGATACCGCTACAGTCTTCTGGCGTGCAGTCGGATGCGTGTAGAGTTGTACCGAGAATTTCTTCCTTGGTGCATGGAAGAACGGATGTTGGTCTGAGGTTAAACACGACGCACTTTTCCGCCCCGCAACAGTTTATTTGTTGTTGTGATGGCTCATAACTGTGTGGTGAATGAGCCATTAGGAAATGTAATACTCCGCCGTAACATATTTCCGTATATGTGCGTAAATTTTCTTCTTCGTCCAGGAAACTGTATTCAATACAGCTGTAGTCTGGTTTCGCACTCAGGTACTCGGTTTCCGGCTGGAATGGCGTCATCGTGTGCGAACGTCAACTGATTGATAGTGCTCGATTGTCGAGCTATTTATACCAAAAAAATTAAATTCAGGTGTGCCAATATTTGACAAATAAAAAAAATCGGGTTTGCCAATATTTAAAAAAAAAAGTTATTCGCACTGCTGCGCGTGCCATTTCTGCATTAGCTGCGAGTTTGTGCAGGCACAGACACGTTCAAACTTGTCGTTTGGATGCTTGGCTTCGTACATTGCACAGAGTTTGCGCAGGGAAGGACAGCCGTAGTCGGTCTGTATATCCACAATTTCAGCTGCTCCGACGTCACACAGTTCTCGTAGCCATTTCTTCTGTTCAGGTCCGGCAACGTAGATTATTTCGTTTTGCAGTAGTAAATCTTGAAGTGTGTTTTTCACTTGGTGGTACGGAATTTTTCCTTCGTCCCACTCTAGTCCGTGATAATATTTACATAGCCATTCGTTCGACCGTTTACTTTTTTCGTCTAGTAGTTTCCACGGATACGGGGGTCGGAAGCTGCGGGTTCGAGTCCGGCCGTCGTGAGTGACGGCAATTTCCTTGAGCACGAACCCATTTTGGCTCTGGAAACCTTGCAGGTTGCAGTACATCTTGTCGCCAACTGATGATGGGATGATGCATGCAGTCGTATTTATATCTAGTTCAATATTTTCACGAGACCTGAAAACGCGTCGTAATTAATTACTCTGTCGTGTAGGATTAGACAGTACGCCGTTGCGAGTGGCGGTACGTCATCTTTCGTGGAAATTTCCAATCGGCAATCAATCATAGAACTGCGAATCGATTCGTCTTGTTTGCTCACATCAAATACGATTAGCGGAGCTAATGTTTTATAGGTGTCTGGACTCAGAATCGGGTGCGATTCTCGTCCGTGGTACGAAGATTGGAACTGCGTGTACATGTGATACGGCAAGGAAATACCGCCATTTTCAAAATCAATGTTCATGTCCACGTACGGGTAACTTTCGCTGTTTAAAAATAATTTTACATTTTCCATAAAACAGTGGTCAAACACCGACCTGTCGGCTTTCAAGTTCATTTGTCTGTCTGTCTGCAAAGCTAATATTATATACCTAGGTTTTTCCGTACTGCTCGACGTCTTGACGACCCAGTGATTGCGTCTATTCTGGGTCAGTAAGGGACACGTTACGAGATTCCAGCTCCTGAACGCAATTTCGACCGTCTTGTCCTTTTTAACGTAACTTAAAAGTCTGACTCTTTCCTTCGTGCTGACGGTTACGTGCGGAACAAACCACTCGGTGCTCGTGACGGTAACTGCGACCGGCTGGGGGTCGTTTCCGGGTGCTCCCACGACGGCATTCAGGTGCGATGTCGCTAGAATTAACACAAGTTCTTGGCGGGCTTGAATTAATATTTTCTTGTAATCCTCCGCGAAGCCGAGAAGCATCGAAAGCGGTATGCTAACTTCGAATTTTCCAGATTCGTAGATGGGAATTTTGAAATCGGGTTCCATTCCAAAACCCGCGATTTTGGTCGCGCTCAGGTCGTTCGGTGTTAGAGACAGGTAATTTTTCATCGTGGCGGTAATGCCCAAGTCCCACGATTCATCGATCGCAATATTATTCAATTCGAAAATAACTCGTTCGAATAAATGTAATATTCCGTTTCGACCGAAATATGCAGTTGTGGGATGTGTTCCGTCCGCCTTTGTCAACGTGCCTCTTATACGAATAAACGATTGGCAGGGTAGAGTATATACGTCTTGTTTCTGTACCGGGATGCGTATTTCCCTACCGGGCATGTACGGTCCTTGGAGGTAGGGAGCGTAGCAGTGATATTCAAATTTATTTACATCGTCGCTAAACTGAGCTTTTTCTGACACGTTTAAATAATCTTCCATGCTTGTGAACTTTGTAGCCTAAACTGCGGAGATACTTAACGTTAAGAGGTGTTAACGCGTCGCGGCCTCGCAACAGACTGGTCCTGGGTTCGTGTCGCTTCTTTGATTTATAGGTCTTGAAAATCAGTCCCATCGCTTCAAGTGTAAACGTAGTGTAATTTCTTCGTTTCTAAAATTTACTAGTTTATCGTTTTGATCGACAATGTCCACTACCACTTCGTGTACTGTTTTGGCGAGCACAGGGAAGTAAATGATACTTTGCGGTACTTCGACCAGTTTATATCCGGGCGAAACCGTTGGCGAAAACTCGTGTACCATGTTGTTTAGTTTTCCGTCGAGGTACGTTCCACTTGCCAAATTACAGTTTATGCGTATTACATTTGTCGACATGATATTTACAGGTCGCGTGGAGACGTGCAAGGTCTTGGCTGCGTATATTTTCGGTTCGAATCCGAGCATTGTACCTATGGTGCCAGGTTTCGTAAAGTCGACATTTTCACTGCAGTAAAGTTCGCACTGTAGCGTGTTTGGATTATCTCGCAATTCGAAAATTGTGTTTGGAGACAGGGCTTGCTTGATGTAATTTGTAATATCGCTCAACTCGTATGCGCCGGTAGGTATGAAAACTTCCCGAGCTGTTGTTCCATCACTTTTCAAGAAGCACATTTTGCAGTTTTCTTCGTCGATATTAGGTATGGCATTATACGTTTGAAAATCTACGAGTCCGATGCTCCATTCCCCGACTAAATCCAGCGGCGGGTAGAATGTGGCTCGTAGCTGCGAGCTACGACCTGTCAATATGAGTGTTACGGACATGACTGATTGATTTTCGCTACTGTACGTTTATTTTATATAAGAAAAAATATACTTGTTTATTTTTCATAATTCATATTTGGTCAGAAATCTCAAGCACAGGTGTCCGCAATTTGTTTGATTAGGCCTCTGTTCCGCTTCGTAATTGTAAAACATCGTAGTGGTCCGGCCCAGGTACTGTCGCAGTTCGGGCGGAGGGCGTAAATTACCGAAACTGTCGTAGTAAGTTGCTTTTTTCCCCGTCTTTACATAGGCCACCCAGTGCGTGCCGCGACCCGCCGACGTGTCTAAATTAATTATGGCGCACTCACGTGTGTTTGGCTTGCTGGGCAAAGTGTCTCGCATAAACACGCCACGGAAGTTTGGTATTTTAAGTTTGCGTGCGTACTTTATTAAATCTACGTTGGTGAGCGGTCGTTTCGGCAGGGAACTTAGGATTTTCTCTTTACACGTTTTTTTCTCATGCCTCGGCCTGCCTTGTGAGGTCGTAAGTACAGTCCTGCGCCGTTTTTTTTTTTACCGATGGCAATGGCTTCCATGTTGGCGTTGTGTCGTTGTGCTTCTTTTAACTGCTTGCGCTCATTCTTCGAAGTGTTGACTGCTCTAGCGATATTTGCCGCGGCTGCTGCGATCCCGCCTAGTGCACCTATAGCAGGCACCAGCAGCGGTAAAAACCCGCCCTTTTTCTTATTGGATCTTTGTGTCTTGCGCTTCTTGGTCTTGCGAGACCTGGTCCGGCGACGAGCACCCATTCCTAATTTCGTCTTTGCCTTCATGATTTTAGATACGCCCCACGCTGCGATTTTCTCTCCTAGTCCCGCGTCAGGCGATTTGCTTATATCTTCGGCTTCCTGTGCCAGTATCTGATCTGCTCTGTGCCTAGATTCCAGATCCTTGCTTAATGAATATGCGATATCGTGCTGCTTGCACTTTTCGTCGAGAGAATTAATGTCCACGTCACCGCGAGCTAACCTTTTCGCTATTTCGTGCCGGGGCCGCAAAATCTGTAGCCGGGAATGTGTAGCTCGAATGGTAGGTTGTTTATCAGCGAGTTTACGAGTCCCGCGCCGATGTGTTGTTTGTTCCTGCCTCTTCGAGACATTACATGCAACTGACCTAAAATCAATAAATACGATTGCTCTTATAGAATTCACGTCAGTAGCGATGGAGGTAGTCAAGCAAGATGTTTGTTTGCCCGTGTGCATTACGCAGGACGATGAAACTATCGGTCGCGAATCACGACATGGTATATTATTACCGTCCACCGTACGTTGCATCATAGCGGGGCCGTCAAACTGTGGCAAGACGTGTGTTTTACTGAGTTTACTGGAGGAGCCAAACGGTCTTCGGTTCGAGAACGTTTACTTGTATTCCAAGTCGTTGCAACAGGCAAAGTACCGGCGCTTGGCCGCCGTTCTACGCTCGGTGGATGGTCTGGAGTATTTTCCGTTTAGCGATAATACCGATGTGGTGTCTACCGACGAAGCAAAGCCTAATTCCGTGTTTGTGTTCGATGATGTGGCTTGTGAGAAACAAGGCATAATACAAGAGTACTTTTCCATGGGCAGGCACGCCAAGGTAGACTGCGTATACCTGTGTCAGACGTACGGTAGAATACCCAAACATTTGCTGCGAGATAATGCAAATGTTATAGTTTTGTTTCGCATGGACGAACTTAATTTACGTCACGCTTACGACGATCACGTAAACACCGACATGTCGTTTCAGGAATTTAAAGACATGTGTTCCTTGTGTTGGAAAGACGAACACGGATTCCTAGTCATCGTAAGGGACTGGCCTCTATATAAGGGCAGGTACAGACAGGGTTTCGATCAGTTTATCGTCAAACATGAATCATAGCATTTCGAAATTTGGACGCAGCAGTCGAGCTCCGCGTACCGAACTATGCACCGTGAAACACGATGCTGAAATACGTAAATACATTTCGCTACTTGGCCAAGAAATAAAACGCGCAAAGGACGAAATAATCGTGTACCTCGTAGCCATAGACCAGCGCGTGGAAGCTTCGGATTCTCGAATTCGCGACATGATCGAAGTTTCGAATGCACAAAGACGCGACGACCTAAAGTCGCTTCTGTCAAAACTTAATTCACGTCTGGTGTCTAAAGGTGCTTCGAAATAAGAAAAAAAAATTATGGATGTTAACACCGATTTGGCTAAGCAACTGCACGATGTCATCGAGGCCATACGGACAAAGTACTTGCTCGCCAAGCAACACAGATTAAGCGACGAGGTTCGAAGAGAGGAAAAATTGAAGCCCTTGAGTGCCCGTCTGGATAGTTTCATAGCCAGACGAGGGGACGTCGAAAACGAGAAACCGACTAAAATCGAGGTAAAAGAAGAGCCGCAAACTACGTCCGCGGGCAAACGAAAGCGAAGTCCACAATTAACAGACGATTCCAACGTATCTACTAGCGAAGACGAAGTTCGTGTCGGTCGAACTCTTAGGAAGAAACCGCGAAATAAAAAAGGATTCGAAGTCGGTCCTCTCGCTAGCGAGTACCTGGCCTCCTCTGTGCCTCGAAACAGCGATGCGACGTATGGCGTGCATAAACTAGGTAGTAAATGGGTCCTTGGTTCGAAGGAGGTTCATTTCGTGTCCGGCGATAATATTGAATGTGGCAAAGAGGTGATAAAACTTACTCGCGGATTATGCGAACTTTTGTTTCGTAAAAAACCGCGACGATATTCAGAGGTGGATTTGCGAAAATATAGAAGATTGCTAGATGCTTCCAACGCCGTTTACGCGAAAAATGATCCGAAAACAGGTCGATTCAAAGATTACGAACATGAGAAATATCCTTTGATAGCTAGTCTTTTCTTGGACATCGAGGGGGCCGGACTTTATAAACTCGACACTTGTAGAAAATTGGACTATGTATATTATGACGAACCGAACGAATTAGTTGATCGTCTTAGACTGCTACAGGCATCTCAGAGCGTGGGAAATAATTCGCACACCAACGAAATCACTTCCATACTTGAGGAATTACGGGAAGCGGGTTATATTGAGTAGTGATCATGTCAAAGTTTGCCATTGCGGGCGAGTTGCATAAACCTGCAAGACGTAATTATCCACGTCGAAAAATAAAAATCAAAGGATTGGACGACAATTGGCAGTCTGACCTGATCGAGATGATTGAGTATTCGCGTGTGAACAAGGGCTACAGGTACATTCTCATAGTCATAGACACCTATTCAAAGTTCCTGTGGGCTAGACCCTTAAAACGAAAAACCGCTGTGGAAGTTACGAGTGCCATGGCGGATATTTTGAAACATAAACGAAGACCGTTACTGCAGACTGACGACGGGAAAGAATTCTACAATGCATCATTCAAGGCATTGATGAAAAAGTTTGACATTACGCATTATTCTACGTTTAGCGGTGTCAAAGCGTCAATGGCAGAACGTGTGATTCGTACGATGAAGAATAAACTGTATAGGAATTTTACAGCGAACGGTAATTACAAGTGGCTGAATTTACTTCCTAAACTGGTACGAGAATACAATTCTACTGTGCATTCTACAACGAAACTCAGGCCGAAGGACGTAAAGGACAATCGACTGCTTCGAACTGTGTACTCCAAGACGAATATACTAGATTCGCGAAAGAAAAAAGCGAATATCGGCGACATTGTGCGGATTTCGAAAAATCGCGGAATTTTTCACAGACCTTACAAGGGGAATTGGACTGGTGAACTATTTCGTGTATGTAGAATAAAAAATACGTATCCGCGTACTTATTTTCTCGAGAATCTGAAAGGAAAACGTATAACAGGGGCGTTTTATGGAGAAGAGATTATGAAAACTAAATTTCCAGATACTTTTCTCGTTGAAAAAGTGTTACGGCGTAAGAAGGGTAAGGCCTTAATACGATGGTTGCATCATGGACCAGAGTTTGACTCGTGGATTGATGAAAAGGATATTTTAAAACAATGTTGTGTGTGTAAAACATATTTTGTGTGTAAATAAATCTTTGTATGTAATAAATTGTATTTTTTTTATTTCTGTACGTGTATATATGCGCCATGCGGGGAGCGTGCGAGAAGCGCGGCTGCTCCGTTACGCGGTCGGCGGGGTAGTGAGGCGGCTTTTACCCCCTGGCCGCGGCGGTGGCGGGGGGTGGAGGTGGTGAAGATCTTAGTTTGCAAAAATTTCCCTCCTCTCCCCTGGACCATGAAGGTGCATCTTCCCCCTCCATGTCGCTCGTCGGACCGTGGGACACGGCGCTGAGGGCAGAGACCTAATGTCCCTTCAAGGACACGTGTGCTGGTCGCCACGTGCTAACAATATATTACAAAATTATTTTATAAAGAATAACTTTTAATATTTATTCCAAGTATAAAGTTATAAAGAATTTATTTTCTTTACAAGTATAAAGATGTATAATTTTTTTTACAAGTATAAAGATGTATAATTTTTTTTTACAAGTATAAATATGAATAATTTTTTTTTCCAAGTATAAAGCTGAAAAGAATTAATTTTTTTTTCCAAGTGTAACGATGTATAATTTTTTAAGTATTTTTTTTTTCAAGTATAATCATGAAGAGATAAATTTTTTGTTTTTAAAAACAATGTGTGTGTATAGTAACTTGGGGGATTTATTATTATGATAAAACACAAACATTAAATTTTTTTTTTCCATTTTATTTTCTCTGCGTTTCATACATACATATATATACATCACTCACACATTAGTTTTTGCCCCAATTCCCCCTCCCCCCTACCGAGTACCTTCTTCGTGCCGAGTAGACGTAGATTTTTTTTATATATATTCATTTGTTTAACAAGTTTTTTTTAATACATACTTTAACATCAAAAACATTATAGGAATTTTAATTTAGTTTTGTAGATATACATTTTTAAAAATAATTCTTGATTACAAAGTTTTTTTTACAGAGATGCAAAACACAAAATAATTGTAAGAACATGGCTATTTTTTTTTCGTTTAGGTTTTGATTAAAAAGATACAACATCAAAAATAATAACATTTATAAAGTATATGACGGTTGAATTTTGCGTTGCCTATGAATATGCATTGCCGCGTTAAAGTTAGCGTCACACAATAGTTTTGATCTGGCCACGGGACACAGTTCACGACAGCAAGGTGTCTCAAACTTTGAACAATAACCTAAATCATCGTGGTACATGTACCTACAATGTTTTAGTCCACCGCACTGTTCACTGTAGTGGTATTTACGATTACCGATTTTCGATGTATTTAGTTCATCAATCGAACACGGAAAATACGCTTGCGGATGGCATAGTTTGATTACACAATTTGGGTTCGTACAGTCATATGCGATTATAGGTTTCACGGTACCGAAGGGATCCTTGGAATCCCATTTAAGCCTAAAGTGCGTGTCGTCACGACAAGATTCAAAATACGTAATGTCAGTGGTGAACACGTCGGTAGTGGAACCGTAATAAAACACTTGATATTGAACGCACTGCTGTCCTGATCGTACGAAAGAATAGTTTTCTTGACTGCTGTCGAACAAGGCACACTTTTCAGTCTCGTGAGGGCGTGGGTCCGGACAGAGGTCCCAGCACCACGTGATGACATCTTCGTCATCGTCGTCGACGACGTCGTCGACGTCGTCGGCGTGGTCGACAAAGTCTGGGTACCTAATAGAAGATGTCCTCTGGGCGAACCACGTTGACGATCTCCGGGGCAGCTGTCGCGTCACGACGGCTGAGACGTCCTCGTTTGGGACGTGCGGCTGCCAGGGCCCCTCTGCGAAAGATGTCCAAAAATTGTCGGACGATGGCGACATCGATGGGCTTCGACGATGGCCCTCGTCGACGCGGTCACCCGTCGTCGACATGTTGATATTGCTGGAATTGTTACGAGGATGCCGCGACGATGGCGCCTCACTCTTCGATGCCGGAGTCTTGTGCGTCTTGCTGCTGCTGCTGCTGCTGTAGCTCTATGGCCGCCTCCACCGTACACAGGATGCGGTGGTGTAGATACAGGATGAATTCCTCGCATCCGGGAAATGCATCGAGGGTACTTATGATGGTTGCAGTTAGCGATTGGCGAATTTTATCGAACGACATCCCTTCATATCCTGTGATTATTTCACCGATGAAATCATGCATTTCAGCAAGCGAAACCATGATTATTTTATTACGTGAAAAAAAAAAACAAAAATCCGTCTCCGCGACACGATGTAAGTACTCGGCGTCGACGGAGGAGGAACTGAGGCAAAAACTGACGGCTCCCGGGTCCTGCAGCCGGTATTTATACTTTTAAAGGTAGAATAGGGGTGAGGAGGAGGGTAGGGGTGCGAATGACGGTAAAGTGAGGGAGGGTGGGAAAAAACTAGAGTAGTGGTGGGGGAGGGTGGTTATTACGATAAAAAAAATAAAAATAAAATTAAAAAAGGGAGGGGTGGATCGTCGTGTGCGAAAAAAATAATTTTTTATGAAGGGGGGGGGAAGGGGGGGGGGGGTGTAAGTTCGTATATGTACATGGTAAGAAGTGGTGGGGGTCAGTCTGCCTGCAGTCACCTAGGGGGAAGGATCGGTCGCCATTTTTATTTGTTTGCCCTCACCGGGTTCGAACCGAGGACTCCAAACTCCGTGTCGTAAAAGTATATTTTTTATAAGTATTTTATTAAAATTTTATTAAATGAATTTTTTTATAATTTTTAAAATTTTTTTCATTAAAATCGGATAATAAATAAAAAAGTTAAAGATGGCGATCGTAACGGAAAATGCAACGGTGACGTCATCGTCCAATATGGCGGAAAACACAATTCCGGAATTTTCGAGAACACAATGACGTCATCCAAGATGGCGGATCCAAGATGGCGGATCCAAAATGGATGCCGGGGTCAAGGTCAAGGTCAAAGGTCAAGGTCACATCCATCCAAGATGGCCGCCGTGACGTCACAATCCAATATGGCGGACCGACAATCACAATCCACACCCAGAACCCAGTCCCAGTATGCCCATTTGTATACTACTCCCAAATACTATATACCTATATTAACTATAAATAATATTATATATACTGTATTGTATTAGGAGTAACATTGAGTTTGTATTAATATTAACACAGTGTATAAACGCAGTGTATACTAGCTGTTTCTAGAATAAGTAACTAGGCACCACACAGGCTAAAGCTTCATTTTGACATAAAATTAACTTAACTGTTTACAGGGAGGGTTAAAAGTATATTTTGACATAAATAATGTGACACGAAAAGACTTGGCTAAAAACATTTTTGAAAATTTCTGAAAAGGGAACAAAGTATTTTTTTAAAGAGTACATTCAAGCCTCTTTCTTGTACACGGAAGTAAATAAAATATATAAGCAAGTAAATAAACACTGTTTCATACCCTTGCTAGCATGATGTGATGTGAACACACAACACGATTTTGTGCCTCATTTTTTTTCAGCGAGATTTTAAATTTTTTGACAAAGATTTAATAAAATTTATATCCACAAGAAAACAAGCGTTAAATTATATTTTTCAAAGATGCTTTGAGTACAAATACTTTTCTGATTGTTTATACAATAATTATACACGTAAAAGCATGAAAGACCGATCCGTTCATAAAGCGCACTAGCTAGCATACAATCCCTTGCATATTGGTCGCTAGCACACACTGCCGCAATACGATACAAGTTCTCCATAAGTCAAGGGTGCAAGAAGGGATGTACATTCTTGTACAATAAATTGCAACATGCTCACAAATTGTAAAGTAAAGTGGTACAAACTCGCGGAAAATTAGAGATAATGCAAACATGTTAACTGTTTTTTTTTGCAATTTTTTTAAAATTAAATTTATGAATAAGAAGTGAATAATATCCCGAGTGTGTGGATTGTTTTAATCTTAAATTTAAAATTTTGTGAAACCATTAATACGTTGCTTTCAAATGTTTAATTTGTTTGTAAGATGAACAAAATCTCATTAAGGTACAATGCGGCGTGGTGCAGCTTCCAGCCCTAAGTTCGAACTGGAACATGAGACAAACTTAACACTAAAACTACAAGTAGGGGAAGTAGCATCGGTAGAGCTTGTAGAGCTATCTGTAGACAATTGGGAAGCCAAATCTCAGTCTACTAGGAGGGCAAGTATTTAGCTGCCACTTTAAGTATAAATTTAACTTTTTTAAATTTGGTTTAAACCAGAATTTAAAATGTTTTATTTAAAACATAATCAATTATCAGAATTAACATACAACCGCTCTTTATTCGTGGCTTATGAATTTTTTATGTTCTGTAAACCCGTTATGTCTTAAAAGTTGTTAATTTTTTGTGAAGCTGCAGTTATAGACTGAATAAACATTATAATTGAGTATAACGCTTACTGCTTTTTCCTATTTGCGTCATCTGAAGTTTTACAAATGGTTGGTCCTTAAGAAATCACAAAATATGTGTGGAAAAATATCTGTTATGTTTAAAGTTTCCCCAAAAAACCTTAAATTATTTTTACAAATTATTTATTTATTTAGCATATTGATTTCTGTGCCATTCAACAGCTGTTAGCCAATTATAGAATGACACATACATAACAAAACTGACAACATATAAATACATTAAACATCAGAAAAACATATTAACACGAGGTACATAAAATTACATTACGACAAAACACGAAAAAAAAAAACACAGTAGATATATCGATATTAAAATAATAGTGTTCATATAATTTATTTTATCACTTTTCTTTTAATAAAAATATTTAACAACTAAAAGTGTATGTAAAATAAAAAAATAGATTATGAAAGAATTGGAATAATCTTAATTCTTAAGATTTTGCCAATGAATGGTTCTAGATTATTACATAAAAGAGTTATAGTTTACACATCTACCAACAATATTTTATGTTTAAAAATAAATTTAACCGTGTTTAAAATAAATTTTAAAATTTCTCTAATTCTATGATTTTGTGTTGGAATTCTTAATACAATTTGAGATATTATGTCTGAGCAATCAAAATATGTTATGAAAGTGTTTATAAATAATGCATCACTGATTGAACCTGTAATGAATATAGAATGACTATTAAATTTAGACAATTAAATAGCATGTTCAAAATGACTGTCAAAAGCTTGAAGATTTTCAAATATTAATATAAGAACCTTTTTATGTATATTTTATATTTTATTAAAATTAGAGTAACATATCGAACTACTAATTACAGAACAGTATTCTGATTGGGATCTAATCAAAGTGAAGGATAAACAAAGTATACAATGAGATGTTGGTGCAGAGAAAGTATTAAATTTATAAGACTTAAAGTTCTTAATTTGCTGCTTATAATATCATTTACATGTTGGTGAAAATAAGCTTGGTATTCAAAGTGACTCCAAAGCGCTTAAAGTTAACACATTTAATATTTCTTCTTTTCTATATAATTATGATTAGCTGAATATAAGATTTTCAATTAATGTTACACACAATGTGTTTTTTTATAATCGAGGGACATTTGATTATTAGAACTCCTCGTCGGAACAGCTAAAATATCACGTTTAAAGCTTCCCAATCATATTTTCTAGTTATAGTTTAGTAAAATTTTATTTCCTTGGTATATAATATTTTTAAAAAGTTTTAATTGCATTCGTTATACCATTTATAAATATATTAAATAGTAGTAGAGATATATTACAACACTGTGGAACACTTGATGTAATAGAACACCATGATGGTGCATTTGCAACTTATCAAAAATTATAAAGATTACTGCAATTAAAAATAATTTCAGTGAAAAAGGGATTCGACTAAATAGCTTTGTATGAGTATTAAATTGATGTTTTGATATTATGTTGGCAATCAAGTCATTCAAATATATAACAATATTTGTTAAATTAGATCTTCTATATTGTAAACCATGTTTTTCAGAAATTTTTTATGATTAAATTCATGTCCCCTATTTTTTTTTCCGAAAACGTTTGAAAAGCTACATATCAAAGATAATACTCGATAGTTTGTGAATAATGTTTTTCGAAAGCAGGTATCACAGTTGAATTTTTCCATAAAGAAGGAACAGGGCCATTGATTACACTGGCATTCAAAATAAGTCAATGATAAAGTGAAGGTGTTCATACTGTAGTCGCCAGAACTCGTGAGGGCTATCTGCGCGGGGGTGAGGTAACCCTTTTGCGAGGGGAGGTAGGGGCGGAAGAGAAAGTTGGCCCCGCCTACAAGCTGCGCTAGGAGCCATTTAAAACACATTGACCTTCGTCTGCGCTGCAGTAGTGACGGGACTGTGAACAATGACAAGTAACGCGCGGCCGAAGAGATTTAAGAAAGTTATTCATAGCAAGGAAAGATAAATAATGAGTGTTGTTGAAGCTTGTGACGAATAGTCACGAAATAAATGTTTGTAATCATTGTTAAATGAAACATAAATAAATGGTCATAACATGTCGCATTTTAAACGATGTTAAAGCAAGAGACTATAAATAAGTGTGCTCTCAATAATTTAAATGGATAAATTTATATATATATATTTAATTTTGTCTTCAAAATTATGATACGGATTTAAATTAAATATATCAGTTATTTTTGAAATATAATAAAGAAAACATCGTGAATGCATTAGAAACTCTTACCCTACTTACCAGACATAACCATTGAAGAAAAGCAGTATTTTTTTTTTTTGCTTTTCTCTCATAAATAAATATTTTAACGCGTGTGTAAAAAAGATCTTTAGTTTACATTAATTTCTATATAAAACTAACGACATGCCAACGTTTTTGTACATAGTATATTATTTTATATTACCAAACCTGTACGACATGAGCCTTGGTGAAAACACACATATTATATATATATATATATATATATATATATATATAAGTTTCCAGTTTGTGATGGATGTTATAGTCTAGTTTTAAGATGATTTATGACAGCTGTATGTACATATCTGTTATTTATATAATGTTACGAACGTTAGCCAGGCCGCGTCACGCGCAGCTGCACGCCGTAACATGAGATGTGCAGTGCGCACCTGGGTCGCCGCTTTATCTCCCTCCAGCCCTCCGCTCCCCCCGCGAGCCGCCCTGCCTTTGACACGTAACTGACACCGGACAGCTGGGAGTTACGCGAGCCGCCGTCACGTGTTTTCGAGAGATTTCTGCCATCTGGACGGCACGGAGCGACGCGACAGGCCCCGGCCGCTCTCGTGAGTTCTGGAATTGCGGCTGATAGATAAAACGAGGACGGCGGCCTCGAGAGAGTCAGTCAGTGGAGTTCGGAGTGTTCAGTCGGAGAATGAGTGAGTTCTCCCGTGGCGGAGATCCGGGCGATAGTGCCGCGGGTGCGGCAGAGTGGCGAAGTCCTTGGACGAAGGTTCCAGGGCAGGGAGTGAGTGAGTTCAGTGGAGTCGGGAGTTTCCGGGCGATAGTGTCGCGGGAGCGGCGGAGTCCCGCGTGAAGTGGCGAGCGAGTCGCCGAGTGGGATCTCGGCGAAGGGTGTGACGGCGGCGGCGGAGTGCGGCGACGGAGTCCCGCGGCGGAGACCCACGAGGGGTGCTGCGGCGAGAGTTGCGCCGGAAGTGCGGCCCAGCGAGGTGTGTGGAACGAGTGACTGGGGAATAGACATTTCTTTAAGTGTAGTTTATTATTTGCCATCTTAGAAGATTAATTGTAAGTGACAACAAGTGGTAATAAATAAAACTGTGTGTGTTAAATAAAATCTATTAATTGGGCTATCCTTTACGAACCCGCAGGAAAATCGTAACAATATATTTTACATTTACTCAACTTAACGGAGTGGAGAGTTTTTGATGAAAGCTAAAAAGCTAAAAAGCGAGCTTAAGAAGATATGAGGTATGAAACAGTGGATTTTATCCGGATCGCCTAACTGGAAAACGAATGGTCAGACTATTACATTACCGCATGAACTTATGAAACTTAATGTATCACTACAGTTTCTCATGCAGAGCTTCATTGTGTTTATGTATTTATTCGAAAAATTAAATATTGGATTGACAAATAAGTTATAGCTTGACTTCGTGTCAACAGAATGATTATTTGCAAGAGAACGCATAATTTTTATCGGGTTTTACAAACCAAGAACACACGAAGTGCACTTTGAACCGATGGTCTAATGCTTTCAGGACGCATAGTAAGCTGTACAGCTGTTGAACTTCTGGAGGGAGGGGAGAAGCGGAAAGCCTGACCTGCGTGGTAGAGCGCGGAGTGGGGGGAAAACGAGGACTAGGGAGGCCAACCCTCACGTCGTTTGGTAACAACAGTACAGATCTTTACTTTAAAGTTAAGGATACTGTCAGATCCAGTCGCTTTGTTTTGAGTTTTTTTTTGGTTGGTCACATTAATAAACTCTCAATGTTGTAGGAATCGAGATATTTAAAGTACTATCATGGTTTACGTTGGCATGATGTATATTGTCTTTTATTTTATTTAATTTTCCAGAGGTGTTAACGTATATAAAAGATGAGCAAAATTAATCTGTATACTTAAAAATTCATAAAAATTAAACAGTGAAGCCGATTTACCTGAAATTTCATTAAACCAAAAGAGAACATTTGAAAGTTTTTTTGAAGTGAAACTTCTTTGGTCGAAATGAGAGTAAGGTTTCAAGGCCAAATTTTAATACGTTTTCGTGAAACGTTTATGTCGGAAAATTACAAAAGATAGGTACTTGGCCAAATAGATATAAAGAGAGCACTATGCCATACATGTTCCGGGCTCGTTTTTGATCTCCTCTTTTGTGCAAAGATTCGTCCCCCACCCCAAATAAAGAAATAGATAAACAAAGAATAATACAGAGAGTGTGGGCATGCTCTTGTTTCGAAAATAGATATAGGTATCCTATACAGTAAGCTGTGAATACCTTACTTTTTATACTTACTGCCAGCGCGCTCGTGGTGAAATGCGTGGCGGTGGTGAGGGCGAGTGTGTGGCGGTGGTGAGGGCGAGTATGTGCCGGTGGTGAGGGCGAGTGTGTGGCGGTGGTAAGGGCGAGTGTATGCCGGTTGTGAGGACAATTGTGTGTGACAGTGAGGAGGGCGAGTGTGTGCCGGTGGTGAGGGCGAGTGTGTGGCGGTGGTGAGAACAAGTGTGTGCCGGTGGTGAGGGCGAGTGTGTGGTGGTGGTGAGGGCGAGTGTGTGGCGGTGGTGAGGGCGAGTGTGTGGCGGTGGTGAGGGCGAGTGTGTGGCGGTGGTAAAGGCGAGTGTGTGGCGGTGGTGAGGGCGAGTGTGTGGCGGTGGTAAAGGTGAGTGTGCGGCAGTGGTGAGGGCGAGTGTGTGGTGGTGGTGAGGGTGAGTGTGTGCCGGTGGTGAGGGCGAGTGTGTGTGACAGTGATGAGGGCGAGTGTGTGCCGGTGGTGAGGGCGGGTGTGGCAGTGGTGAGGGCGAGTGTGTGTGACAGTGATGAGGGCGAGTGTGTGGCAGTGGTGAGGGCGAGTGTTTGCCGGTGTTGAAGGCGAGTATGTGGCAGTGGTTAGGGTGAGTGTGTGGCAGTGATGAGGGCGAGTGTATGACAGTGGTGTGGCGGTGGTGAGAGCGAGTGTGTGGCGGTGGTGAGGGCGAGTGGGTGCCGGTGATGAGGGCGAGTGTGTGGCGGTGATACAGGCGAGTGTGTGGCTGTGGTGAGGGCGAGTGTGTGCCGGTGGTGAGGGCGAGTATGTGCCGGTGGTGAGGGCGAGTGTGTGCCGGTGGTGAGGGCGAGTGTGTGGCATTGGTTAGGGTGAGTGTGTGGCGGTGATGAGGGCGAGTGTATGACAGTGGTGTGGCGGTGGTGAGAGCGAGTGTGTGGCGGTGGTTGGCCAGTGTGTGCCGGTGATGAGGGCGAGTGTGTGGCTGTGGTGAGGGCGAGTGTGTGCCGGTGGTGAGGGCGAGTGTGTGGCAGTGGTGATGGCGAGTGTTAGCCGGTGTTGAAGGTGAGTGTGTGGCAGTGGTTAGGGCGAGTGTGTGTGACAGTGTTGAGGGCGAGTGTGTGGCGGTGGTGAGGGCGAGTGTGTGCCGGTGGTGAGGGCGAGTGTGTGGCTGTGGTGAGGGCGAGTGTGTGCCTGTGGTGAGGGCGAGTGTGTGGCAGTGGTGATGGCGAGTGTTTGCCGGTGTTGAAGGTGAGTGTGTGGCAGTGGTTAGGGCGAGTGTGTGTGACAGTGTTGAGGGCGAGTGTGTGGCGGTGGTGAGGGCGAGTGTGTGCCGGTGATGAGGGCGAGTGTGTGGCTGTGGTGAGGGCGAGTGTGTGCCTGTGGTGAGGGCGAGTGTGTGGCAGTGGTGATGGCGAGTGTTTGCCGGTGTTGAAGGTGAGTGTGTGGCAGTGGTTAGGGCGAGTGTGTGGCTGTGGTGAGGGCGAGTGTGTGCCGGTGGTGAGGTTGAGTGTGTGGCAGTGGTGAGGGCGAGTGTGTGGTGGTGGTGAGGGTGAGTGGTGTGGCGGTGGTGAGGGCAAGTGTGTGGCTGTGGTGAGGGCGAGTGTGTGCCTGTGGTGAGGTCGAGTGTGTGGCATGGTGAGGGCGAGTGTTTGCCGGTGTTGAAGGCGAGTATGTGGCAGTGGTTAGGGTGAGTGTGTGGCGGTGATGAGGGCGAGTGTATGACAGTGGTGTGGCGGTGGTGAGAGCGAGTGTGTGGCGGTGGTGAGGGCGAGTGGGTGCCGGTGATGAGGGCGAGTGTGTGGCGGTGATACAGGCGAGTGTGTGGCTGTGGTGAGGGCGAGTGTGTGCCGGTGGTGAGGGCGAGTATGTGCCGGTGGTGAGGGCGAGTGTGTGCCGGTGGTGAGGGCGAGTGTGTGGCATTGGTTAGGGTGAGTGTGTGGCGGTGATGAGGGCGAGTGTATGACAGTGGTGTGGCGGTGGTGAGAGCGAGTGTGTGGCGGTGGTTGGCCAGTGTGTGCCGGTGATGAGGGCGAGTGTGTGGCTGTGGTGAGGGCGAGTGTGTGCCGGTGGTGAGGGCGAGTGTGTGCCGGTGGTGAGGGCGAGTGTGTGGCTGTGGTGAGGGCGAGTGTGTGCCGGTGGTGAGGGCGAGTGTGAGTGACAGTGTTGAGGGCGAGTGTGTGGCGGTGGTGAGGGCGAGTGTGTGCCGGTGGTGAGGGCGAGTATGTGCCGGTGGTGAGGGCGAGTGCGTGGCGGTGGTGAGGGCGAGTGTGTGCCGGTGGTGAGGGAGAGTATGTGCCGGTGGTGAGGGCGAGTGTGTGCCGGTGGTGAGGGCGAGTATGTGCCGGTGGTGAGGGCGAGTGTGTGCCGGTGGTGAGGGCGAGTGTGTGTGACAGTGTTGAGGGCGAGTGTGTGGCGGTGGTGAGGGCGAGTGTGTGCCGGTGGTGAGGGCGAGTATGTGACAGTGTTGAGGGCGAGTGTGTGGCGGTGGTGAGGGCGAGTGTGTGCCGGTGGTGAGGGCGAGTATGAGCCGGTGGTGAGGGCGAGTGTGTGGCGGTGGTGAGGGCGAGTATGTGCCGGTGGTGAGGGCGAGTGTGTGACGGTGGTGAGGGCGAGTGTGTGGCGGTGGTGAGGGCGAGTGTGTGTGAGGGCGAGTGTGTGGCGGTGGTGAGGGTGAGTGTGTGCCGGTGGTGAGGGCGAGTATGTGACAGTGTTGAGGGCGAGTGTGTGGCGGTGTTGAGGGCGAGTGTGTGGCGGTGGTGAGGGCGAGTGTGTGCCGGTGGTGAGGGCGAGTATGTGCCGGTGGTGAGGGCGAGTGTGTGACAGTGGTGAGGGCGAGTGTGTGGCGGTGGTGAGGGCGAGTGTGTGGCGGTGGTGAGGGCGTGTGTGTGGAGGTGGTGAGGGCGAGTGTGTGGCGGTGGTGAGGGCGAGTGTGTGCCGGTGGTGAGGGCGAGTATGTGCCAGTGGTGAGGGCGAGTGTGTGACAGTGGTGAGGGTAAGTGTGTGGCGGTGGTGAGGGCGAGTATGTGCCGGTGGTGAGGGCGAGTGTGTGACAGTGGTGAGGGCGAGTGTGTGGCGGTGGTGAGGGCGAGTATGTGCCGGTGGTGAGGGCGAGTGTGTGACAGTGGTGAGGGCGAGTGTGTGGCGGTGGTGAGGGCGAGTATGTGCCGGTGGTGAGGGCGAGTGTGTGGCTGTGGTGAGGGCGAGTGTGTGGCGGTGGTAGGGCGAGTGTGTGGTGGTGGTGAGGGCGAGTGTGTGGCGGTGGTGAGGGCGAGTGTGTGCCGGTGGTGAGGGCGAGTGTGTGCCGGTGGTGAGGGCGAGTGCGTGGCGGTGGTGAGGGCGAGTGTGTGCCGGTGGTGAGGGCGAGTATGTGCCGGTGGTGAGGGCGAGTGTGTGACAGTGGTGAGGGCGAGTGTGTGGCGGTGGTGAGGGCGAGTGTGTGGCGGTAGTGAGGGCGAGTGTGTGGCTGTCGTGAGGGCGAGTGTGTGCCGGTGGTGAGGGCGAGTGTGTGGCGGTGGTGAGGGCGAGTGTGTGTGACGGTGATGAGGGCGAGTGTGTGCCGGTGGTGAGAGCGAGTGTGTGTGAGAGTGATGATGGCGAGTATGTGGCGGTGGTGAGGGCGAGTGTGTGGCGGTGGTGAGGGCGAGTGTGTGCCGGTGATGCAGGCGAGTGTGTTGTCTGCACGGCAGGGCAGGATGTACGGCCTGCTGCTGGAGAACCTGGCCGAGTTTATCCGGCAGGCGTACGGCGAGGACAAGTGGGAGGAGATCCGGCGCCAGGCGCAGGTGGAGCAGCCCAGCTTCAGCGTGCACCAGGTGTACCCGGAGAACCTCATCCCGCGCCTGGCCAACAAGGCCATGCAGGTCAGCCGCTACCTCCAGTCACGGGCTCTGCCGCTTCCCTTTGCTCGTGCGCGCACCCACTGGCCAAGTGATCTGCTGGCATTTGGAGCAGTTGTGGTCGGAGTTTGTGCACAGTAGATACTGAAGTACAGTACACCCGATTATCCGCAAAATTAAGTGGCAGGGCCGCCGCGGATAGTGAAAATCGCGGATAATCCGCAAAAGAGCAGAAAATGGGAAACATAAAAAGGAAAGATTAATTTCAACTTCAAAATCTAAAAATATATGTACAGTAAAAGTTATAATTAACATATTTTTTTTGAATGATGCTAAAATTTATAGTATTTTACTGAATAATTAACATACAATACATTTCAGTAATGTAAAAATGAAAGTGCTCAACCATACGACCAGAAACAAAGTGCGACCGAGAAAATAAAACAGCAAATCATGCCAGCCTACTGCATGAGTTCCGAGAAGGCCTGTGGCTTTTTACTGTATATTACACACAATTCACTCGTCAGTACAGTTAAAATTTGCTCACTTGTAATAAAATACAGATTTAAATAAGTGCTGTATTTTTTCGTAGCATGCGCGGATAATAGGGAGTTTACTGTACTTAATTTGGCTAAAATATAATCAGAAGCCTGTCCCAGGACAAACTATTAAGATACTACTCACATTTAAAAAAAAATCCAGTAATGTGTAATTTAAAGAAAGTAAAAGAATTTTCTCCTGTCAAGTTTGAACCACTTTCATTAAGCTTATTAATTGCGCAGTTTAACCACTGCACTGCAAATCCTGACAGAAGATTCTAAGTAGTACTATATGTATTATAATTTTGTAACACGTATATATTTGAAACTTTAAATTATTCTTTACTATAACTATTTTATTTTACCAAATGTATTGCAGGGTAGTTTAACTGTCTTATAGTTTATTTTCATACCCCAATACGTTGTTATGTCACACAATTTTTATGAAAGTGATTATATATGAGTTCATGTTCATACACATGGGTCCGCCATCTATCTGTGAGAATCTCGTTGCATGGTGCGCGCGCAATAGTAAGAATTCACTCTAATCATTTATCGATAACGCGCCTAAAGAAGTATAATAATAAAACACGTTTTTGAAATGTAAATAAGTAATTCTATTAATTACCTATATCTATTATCAGCACGACCATTATCAAAACTGAATTACGTAGGAACAATTAAGTAAACTAACGGTATTTTGCTCCAGTTTTGAATTAAAATTGATGATAAGGATGACTAGATTGTTTGAGTGATATTTTTAGTAATTAAAATCAGCTGGTGTTGTAACGCCCCTCGTGCCCTTGATTTTTAGTGTTATAACACCTCTTAAAAGTCCTAGGAAACAGCTGAGCAACAAGCTACAAAATTCACATAAAATTCGAACATCACCAGAGGTGGCACGAGGCGGGGAACAAAACAATTTAGAAACTCCCTACAAACAATCCATTTGGGAGTCAGTGGATCGGTAGAAATATACATATAGGTACTCAATTAAATAAAAACAACAAAATAAGTCATGTGATCTATAGGCTTCCTGGTTTATTTATATTAATATTCTTTTATGTAGTGCATAATCTTTCTTTAATTAGATTTTGCCAGAAAAGATCAAGGCAGATTAACCATCGATCAACAAATTAGCATTTTAACATCTTAGCAATCATTAATGAAGAAAACATGAACACAATTTATAGTGCTAGCGAGTCCGGACCGCGAATCTAGCGAAAATTTAACAAGATTCTAGCCATAGTGAAATGTTTACAAAAAAAGTTAGAATATATTGCCTTGGTTTTGAATCTTATGCAAAAAAAATTACAATATCCCCATGTCCAATAAGGGTTAATTCTTCTTGAGTCATAATTACTGAAGATATAACTTTACATAGTTCACAAAAACTTCTCCCGTGTACACTGGCACACCAAGATTAATGAAATTTTGTCGTTCAGAACTCACGACCAGGTAAAATTCGGCGGGAAGAGCAGAATAAATTTTTTTGGGGTTCACTGAATTGACTTTCAATCACGACCATTTGTGGAGGGGTGACTCTCGGATGACGGGGGTGTTTCTTCAATCGGTAGTTATCTCTTGCACCCTGCCTGCAACAAGGTCCAATATCACCAGAGATTAGGCCAAGTAGCAGACAGACCATCAATCAGGCAAAAGCCCGCTAAAAGGGAGCGAATTGGGGGAAATATTGAATGCAAAAGACTCACCGAAGCAGGGTGATGACAGATGATTCCATTCATGTTGCGCGATCGCCAGTTAGGACGCGCATCGCGGAGATGTCGCGGAAGCACAAAGAAAAGAATTTAAAATAATTATACTAAAACGTAGCTATTCGGGTTGACTGACTAACTAACAGAAGACAAAGAAAAGTTTTAGGGAAAAATTCCCTCGGCCAAGATGATTACATCCTATAGCTCAGAAGAAGGCAGATCTGCACGCGATTTATTATTCAAGAAGCAGATCGACAGAGACGCCGATGTAGTCAGCCCAACAGCCCGCGCATTAATCCATCATGGCGGCTAGATCGTCTAAAAAAAAGGATGCTGGGACCCGGTAGTACGAAAAGGGGGGGGGGGGGGAGATATGGCTCAGCGCCGAAAGGAGCCGAAGACGTCCGAGGCAAGGTAAAACGAAGGTCTGTTGCTTGGTAAAAACCTCTATAGCCGTCGAGCGCCGCGCGCTCTATGGAGGCGCAGTTGAACTAAGTTTAACTTCGACTCGCAAATCTCGCGCTAGGTGACTTGCAACCAGCATGGGGCTTAAGGGTGCTCTCTGGCGGCCAAAGAAAAGAGAGAGGGAGAGACTTAAGGACACGGCCACTGTGCGCCGAAAACCAGGGAAAGAGAACTAAGATAAAAAAAAGGTTTGATATGAGAGTACAGAAGTCTGACAAAAATTAAATAAGAATAAAAATGCAAAAAATTTAAAAATGAAAATTTGAGCCTAAAAATTAAAATCTGTGCCAATCATACCAATAAACGGCACATGTTGAGCCAAACGGATTTTCGCAGTTAAGGTGTCTGTTCAACTTAGAATGTAATGCTATACAACTTTTAACTGTGTGTTTTGTTGATCTGAGTGGTGGTTTAGATCATTTCTGACGGTAAACAGGCGAGAAATTAAAATATTTACAAATATAAAACATTTATAATATTAAAATATTGATTGCGGCCAAACCACTAAACCGATTTTGACGTTTGTGGTCTTATTCGACGAAAATTAATATACACTTTAATTATGCTTACTGCTAAGTTTAACCTAAGATGCATCGTTTTCGAGTTACGTGTGAAAAACACAATACAGTCCGATAATTTCACAGTTTTTACCACCCCCCTCCTTAAGCTCACCAACTGTGAGGGCGAAAACTCAGGATACTCAATTTGGATGCCAACCAAAGGGTTTAAGATGATTTCCAGCTTTCCAACAATTTTTTCCACGTCAGAGGTTTCCAGGGTCTAATTTCACTGGGCTAAACCGCATAGCCACGAGGCCATACTTGAAAATTTGTAGTTTCAGATGTTATAATACAGTTATAAAAATTTTGTTCACGGTAGGGGAATAATATTATTTCGTTTTTATAACAATTGTATAACAAATACACATCCCAAATACACCAAACTTATTTATAATGTGTTACAATATTTTTTAAAACATTGTGCATAAGATCCCGGGTGTAATTTGAATTTTTATGTGTAACTGTAAAACACCATTGTTGGTTCAAAACGTATTTGAATATTCAACATTACTTTTAAATAACCTTACAGATTGTGCTGAAAATCGGTGGACAATTGTTAAATTACATAATATTAATAATTCAAACGACGAAAATATGATTGTAAAGTCAAATTGATGGTTGTTCCAATTGAGTGTAAGAGAGATGCCACGCATGCGTACAATGAGCATGAAGAGAGATGCCACGCATGCGCTACAATGAGCAAACAGGAACATCCGTAGTGGGACACTTTTTCGTGCGTGCAGCCGGCGTTCACCGATTTATTAGACGTCACGTCAAAAATTCGATATTCTAAAAGTATTTGGAATTTCTTATCTCCGCCGGTTTGAATGAAAAGAGGAAGTGAAAGAGCATATAATAAAAGTAATTTCAAATTTTTAGCATTTTTTTTCGCAAATACCGCTACTCTACATATTTACCCACCTTTACTATCGGTTGGAAATTGTGCCAGTTAAATATGTCAGTGCAATAGAAGTCTTAATTTTTTTTCTTTCTAATTGTACCATTCATAAGAATTTTAGGGTGGTTGTGGTTTAATATTGTGACAGTAGAAGGTGGTACGTTTTGTTACAGCTACGTTACAATTTCATGATGTATTAAATTTGCTTTAAACAAATTTGTTTGTGTTTATTTTGGTCTTGGTAGTTTATAACGCTGCTGTTTGGATTGATTCAATTTAGTTTAGCTGACTGTTTTCCACATGATATCATTCTGATCCTGTTGTCACATCTTTGTTTTTACTTGATCCTGTGGTTCTCCAGAGATCCTTTAGATCAGGAGGCTTTTTTCAAAAAAGATTGGTGTATGTCAGTCTCTTACGGCAGGGGCCAAGATTTATACCCTAATTATTTTTCCATTTCAGGTGAATATTCTATATTCTACAGTCACTTGAAATTGAAAACCAATTAGGGGAGAAAATATCATGGCCCCAGTCGCAAATGTAGCAATCAATCAAAACATAACTGACATTAACATTATTTCCCTGGTCTTCATTGCCCTCCCTACTACATATCAAGTTTTTATAAGTATCCCATTTTAATTTCAAAATGCCATTTTTGTAATTAAATTTTTCGTTTTGTAGAACAACTACACTAGAAAATAGTATTTTACCGGCTTTTCATGGCCCTCCCTATTATAAAGATTTTCTTGGTATAATTTGTTATTTTTGGAACACTTTGTTAGGGGATAGTTGAGGAATGTTAATAGTTTCTGGAAACATACTTTTCGTGCTATTTTAGGGATAGTTAAGGAAAAAAGAACATTATTAGTTTACATACACCATTTTTGTAATTTTAACGGAATTTATTGGATGTTGTGGCTTTATAGAATGGATGGTTTCATAATTCCTACTAGTTTGGAACAAAATTAAAATTTTATATCTTGCATTACAATAGCTCTGCTTTAATGCTGCCGAAACCATTTATTGTTTACCTGCGATAAATAGAATTATACCTATGTTTTCTATATACTAGAGACATTCCTGAATTAACCCTGTGTGGAACGTTTCTTAATTCCTACTGGTTTGTGAAAAAATAAGTTAACAGCTTACATATTCACAAAATCGCTGACATTGTTTGTGTTTACCCGGGGGGGGGGGGGGGGTATTTTTTTTTGAGAATATTTTGTCAATGTAGGTAGTGTTGTAATAATGAAATTCGATTAAATAAAGATTGTATTGCTGTGTTAAGGAATTTTTGATGATTGTATTTCATGTTTGTTTTATTAGAAAAAGTATTTTTATTACGAAATGTTTGTTTTATTAGAAAAAGTATTTGTATTACGAAATGTTTGTTTTGTTAACATTGCGTTTAAAGTACGTACTATTTTGAGTCACAGTGTAACAATCAAGTCTAATGGGAGCCTAAAATTAGAATTGAATCGTTAACATCATTCATTTTCTGTGAGGAGTATGTGCTGTGTGCTGTGCACTGAAGTAGCTGATACATTGAATTTTGCAGACTTTCTGGGAATTCTTTGATTACAGCCATCGTATATTGTGTGTTCATTATGGCTGCTGTTTCATTTGTTCAAGTTTATCCCAGGATTCCGAAAACTTGATCCTGATGGCATGATCCTGTAGTACATGATGCTTGCTGTTTTAGTTCAGTACGTCGGAAGATCCTTTACATAAAAGAAATTTGCGAAAAAAGAATAATGATCGTTGGTTGGAAAAAGAATCCCTTTTATTCGACTTACGATCATAATTAATTATTTGTGGATGTTTCTAGTACTTGAAAAACATCTTCCGTTTTTATTTACTTTTCGATTCACAAAGTCGCGATATCCGATGCTGGTATACCTAGTAATGTAAGATATAAACTATTATTTTTCACATACTAATAGGATTTAAGAAACCCTTTCTTTGGGGTAAATTTAGGGACATGTGTAGTGTTTGAAAAGCGTGGCGTGTTATGGCGCGGTGTAGGTGGGGAAATAATGCTTCTTTAATGGAACAAATAACTGAAGCCCTTCCAATTTTAAATTCGGAGCAAAAAATAATTTTTGATACAATAATTCAAAAAGTTGCCAGTGGCCAAGGAGGTTTGTTATTTTTGGATGCTCCAGGAGACCAGGGTATGAAAAAATACTGATTTTTTTAAATTAAAATACGATTTTTTGATTAAAAAATAAAAAAATGGTAATTGTGTAATATACAGTACATTTTCATGACTGTTTTCATGTCTTGACTTTGCTCTACAGTATAATTAATAACAGATTAATTCATTTTGTAAAGACAACTAGTCTAATTTTCTTTCTTTGAAATAACCACATTTTACATTGCATAATGTTTTAAGGAAACATTAATGATGTCACTTTATGAAAATTTTTAGTACAGTAACATAGTTAACATAAGTAAAAAAAAGTTGTCTTATAGAAAATAACTACATCATTGAAAATATATCATATTTAAATGTAACTTTGTCACTTCTGTCATCCCTTATAGTCCAATTGTTCTAAATAAAGTAATTTAAACCAAAACCACAATTTCCTTTTTTTCTTCTCAGAATTGCACACATACGAGAGACACTGGCAAAACCTATCATAAATTTATTACTAGCCCAAATCCGGAAAGATAAGGAGTTGCTGCTGCAGTAGCTTCCTCTGGAATAGCTGCACTGCAAATAGCTCATTAAAGTATTTATACGTATGTGTCTTATTTGTAAAATAATTAGCCTAAATAATTAAAAATGCTACCCAAAGACACTATTCCTTGTGGACGAAGTCGCGGGCATAGCTAGTAATTTTATACATGCAGAATAATTACATTTTCTGTACTGAATGTGCTACTGATCCAACACTGCTGTTTGTGGTGCAGAAGGCCATGGATTGAGCATGTAGCAATAAGTTAGATCCAGCTGAAGTTATTTTACCTAAGTTATTTCCTATAGCAACACCTGCCAAAAACCAAAGAAAACCAGAAGATATGACTACAGCTGATATAAAAAAACTTCATTTTTAATCAGACCAATTTTTTTTCTTAAGTAATTCTAGTTTTGATTTTCCTTAAAAATAGAGAGTTTTAAGTAATAATTACAAGCGGATAACTACTTTTCATGTATTTTAAGTTAGTTTTTCTAGTTGATTTTGAAGTTGACAAAACTTACATGACTTGAAATTTTGTGAAGTATGTGTGTGTAGTAAAAGAAACCTTTAAATATTTTGTAATGTTAATTAAATTATTGTTATATACTATCCATGGTGGTGAAAGCTTATATCCACTACAGGAATGATATTAATTCATTACAGAGAATGTTTTGGTAATCTGTGAATAACATTCATAGACTATTTGTGTGGCTCAGGATTACAGACATAAAGATAGAGACTTTAGGTATTTCCAATTTTAAATGTAGCTTACTTAACCAGGGTGGCCAGCCAACCGGGAAATCGGGAAATACGGGAAATAGCCAGGATTTCTTAAAAAAACCAGGAATACCTGGAATCAACCAGGAATTTTTATTAGAACCGGGAATTTTTTTTATGAAGTAACGATCACAATAACATACGGCTGTTAAATGAGCACGTTCACCACCCGTCGAAGCACGACAGTGTGCTCGTGTGCTATATTTTGTGAAAGTTAATTTGTTCATATTGCATTTAAAAACTTTTGTAGTACGTAAGAAACCGTTAACAATTCAGACTTCCATACTTATTATGTTTCTGTATTCAAAAGCAACAGCATTTTGGCTGAAAATGTTGTTGTAGGATGGTAGTAATTTCTCGCACGGCATGTTGGTAGCACTAGTTTTGTATGTATATTTGTTTTTACTTTGCACTCATGTTGTTGCGTCACGGTATCACGGATACTTTTCTCGAGTTTTTTTTTAAAAGTTTAGTTGTGCGGGACGTTGTTTTGAATCTTTTAATCTAACATGTAATTGGCGCAGACTATCAAATTGTCAACGAGTTCGGTCACCACATACAATGACAAATGTACGGAAGAGTTTGAATGGGTGGAGAAAGATCCAAAGTGCGGGACGAACGCTATTTGCAATTTCTGTAATGTTAAAATCTATATCGGTAGCATGGATGGGAAGAAAAGCATTAGCCAGCCACGCAAGAGGGGCAAAACACGTGCGTTTGGTGTCAAGTAATTTTTGTGACGTGAGATTATAAATTTTTTGTTGGTGGTAGGTTTTGTTTTAAGCAAGTTCATTGATTTAATTTTTAAGCCTATAGTTAAGTTGTATATTGTTTAACGGCAATAAAACATCATATTGTGTGTGCTTTGTGTAACAAAAATGCAAATTGTATGCAAATATTGATAAAAACCACCCTTGAAAGAACCTGGAAAAAACCAGGAATTTTATTATCCCAGAAGAGTGGCCACCCTGTTAACCTAACCAACATCCTTACATTTTTATATAAGTGAAGCTAAAAAAAATTATCAGAACAGTCTAGTGCTGAATATACAAATAAATTAAAACTTTAAACCCAAACAACAGTTACAAATTATTTGTAACAATAAGCTTACTCCATGCCAAACTTAAAAAAAAAAAAAATAAGTTTCCCTCGTAACCATTTTAGATTTCAATGAAACTTTTGGTGATTTCTGTCTAACAAAAAGAATTAGAAAAAATTTCTTTATATTTGGTTTGCCTAAATATTTTCAAGCTTTAACCTTTCAAGTTTTTAAAACCTAAAGCTTTTTTCAGTTTTATGATAATTTTACTAGCTGCCATTCCACGAAGAGTGGAACCATAGCATTACCTGTACTTATACATGCTGAATATGATAAAAGTACAAATTGATATAACTAATCACAAACATTTTTTATATCTTTCCCTAGGGTTTTGTTATGTTACAATGTTATGCGACATATCAACTGCATGAAACCTCTGCCACCATAATATATTAACAGCTGTAATGTCTACGCATTGGTTATCTGTGAACTTTGAGGTTATGTTTCAGTCAGCATGAATCAAGCAGATTAAATTTTATAAAATTTTTAGATACTGTTTTTTGATATAAAAATTTTGGTAACAGACGTGAAACATTTAATTTTGTAACGGACATGAAAACTGTTTATAAGCCAAAACTGGCCCAGTAAAAAATAAAACAAATCTTTAAACCATTGTTATGATTAGTACCTTGTTCTAGGCGTCCATAAGTTAAAGCTACTAGCCCGTTTGTTTCTGTTCAGAAAGCATTTATTTGAGAATACATGAATGTTAGTGTTGAAAATTATAATTTGTATTTCTAACAAGAGCATGAATAAGGATTTTAAGTTTTCAGGAATTTTGAGTCTCTCATTGTTTTTCTTATCTTGAATTGTGGTGTAACATTGGGTCAATCTCTTTTGTTCCAAAAATCACAGGCTAGTGTTGTAGCCATCCATACCTTTCTCAGCAGAAATTTTCAAGTCACTATTTTATTTTTACATTTAGACAGCAAGCACCATCTAATTATTCATTTCTTCTCTTATTTCAAGTATTGGAACAACTAAAAATGTTTACTGATGGCAGAGTCTAGGAGAGGTAACAGAAAGATTAAAAAAGGTGGCCCTTATACCTTCAGAAAGATCATGATAGATAAAAGGAAACCACAGAAGAAAAGAAGACAGAGGCCACATACTAAATGTGATTCTCCGATTTCTAAGTTTGGATCTTGCAAATGACCACAAACTCGTGAGAAAGCAGTGAAGAAGGTGATTTCAGCATTGCCATCAAGTCCACGAAAGCATTTGGCAGAAGTTCAAGAGCTTGCAAGAAGTACCTTTAACCCTAACGTATGCAAGATCTACCAATAAACTAAAAAACCACCAGTGATTCAGAATGAAGATGTATGTTCTTTAGTGACAGAGTTTTACAGTTCTGATGAAATAAGTCTCCAAGCTTCTGGAAGGAGAGTATTAGTTCCTATATGTCACGTGCTTGTCACTTTCTATTTTAAAGTACAAAGATGTTAGGAGCCTCACAGATGACTAATAATTCTGAGGACATCCAAGATCACTGCAGTTTATCTTCAAGAATCATAATGATACCAATAGTGTATTAACTAAATAGTGACACTGGAAAACATGTGGCAGTAAAAACACGGGGTTTCTGAAGAGGAGGTTCTAGTAATGTTTAGGAAATCATATGATGAGGGCCAAAAAAATACACTGTGGATACTTGGGATGAAAAATACATTGCTTTAGAACAAATAAAGAAAACTTTACCTGCTCCTAACGTAACATCACATGGAGGCCATCTAATTTATTACTTCAAAACCCAGTGCTTTAGTTATAATACAGTGAACTTAAACCTTAAAAAAACATGATAAAGTTATGTGTCCGTTACCAACCATATTAATACATTTCATGTATCTGTACTTTTTTTGTTTTAAAAGTTACAAGAAAGATCTAAAGTAGTGTACATAATCCTCAAATTTAAAATACAATAATGTGATTATTCTATAATTTTAATGATAGTAAATATGTCTGTCACATCCGTTACTTTGTAATGGCTGCAAGGTTAAATATTGCTTAATGTTTTGGTGAAATAGGTACATTTATTCTTATAACTAAAAAAAATAATGGAAATATTATTATTTTTTATTTTTAATTTATTTAAAGTGTGTGTACATATATACATACATAGTAATATCTTTAATATAGAAACTAAAAGTGGGATATGAATGGGATAAGAATTTATGGCAAAAAAAATTAAGAGCTACTGTGCAGGTAATAATGAAGTACGTATAACTATCATATTGTTAGCTATGTTCACATAACTGTTTTAAATTCTACATATGTATCATACTAATAGAGAATCAAACACAATACTAGAAAGGATAGTACCAGAAGGTTTAAAGGTAAATTAAATAAGGCTTTTTGTTAGTTTTATAGGGAAGTTATTTGAATCAGTTAAAAAGATGTCAGAAATAAGATCTCATGGCTAATAGTTAAAAAAAAATTCAGGAATTCCCTTTCATTAGTAGCCACGTAGCAACTTGACTAACTATACTAAGGTCAGATTTCAATGGCTTATCACATCTATCCGTTAACTGTTCATCATTTACATTACGTGTCTGAAAAATTTGTCTATAATGACATTATGGTTGTTAAAACTCATGCCCAAACAATTCAATCATGACTGAATTTTCCCGAGGATTGGATAATAATACATTACGTATGGGAACACGACAAAAATAGCAAGCATTATTGATACAAATGTCTTGAGAGAAAGACACGGATTGTTGGCATGATTGGGAAAATATTTTTACTGGTGAATTGAAGACTTTTGTAAATTGCTTTGCTAGCTGCATGGCATTGACAGAAGCAAGTGATATATGTAGAGGTGATGGCATTGTAATTCCAGCTTAACACTCAAATTCATGTGATCTTGAAACAAATACAAGATATTTCAAACATTATTGTAGAGTAACAGCAATTCAAAAATACAATATTTTCATTAAAATAAGGGGTCAAAAAACTCTAGACCTAACATTACTTAAAATATAAAAGATTCATAACTGGAGGCAAGCTATGATTTTTAAATCATAGATTTCTTTTTTTAATGCAATTTTTTGGATGTAGGTAATTGTGTTTTCACGCTTGCATTCCAAGGAGAATATTTTCATTCTGTGAAGTCTTATCTCCTTTCTTGCCAGACCTTACAGAGATAATTATGTTCTAAACTACGTATTAGCAGAATGTGACTAATAAGTATAAAAATTCTATTGAAAAATGTATATATTTTTTCTTTTCCAAAAATGCTTGGATCCGTGTATGTTCCTTATCGAACACTATATCAAAATTCATGCTTATTACTTTTAAAATATCAAATTTCTCATTTTTTAAAATTTTACTATGGAGCTATTTCTGTATTGAAATGCAGTTATGTCAAAATTTTAAGTCAATCAATAGACTACTTTTCAAGTTTTGCAAGCACAATCATATGGAGGCCAAATTTATATACATAAATGTATGTCCTAAAGGGTAAAATTGTTCGTAAGAAGCAGTGTATTCAAATAAATTAATGTTTCAATAAATGTCCATTTCCAAAAGAAATTCTATGGTAATAGTAAATTTTTCAAACAGTGTCAGTTTTGTATTCTTTACAAGCCTATGTATTGTATGCACATTAACTTGTTAGGCTTGATCCTCTTCTTTTGTTTTAGCTATTTTGAAGGATGCCGACCTGTCTACGATAACTGCTAAAAAAATTCGGCAGCAGCTTGAAAAGAAACTGGATGTGGATCTCTTGAGCAGGTATTTATTTCTTTTAAATAATTTTATGTTTTGTATTTTAAAATAAATAAAAAAGGGGGTTGTCTTCGAAGTCGGTTTACGGACGATAATTTTACGTAATGGGAACTACACATAACTTAGAAACACACAAGTTAGAACAGTCATAACTTAGAAACCTCGAAAAAATCCACGTAACTTAGAACTATCATAAGTTAGAATGATCATAACTAGGGCCAATGAAAAATGGTAAATAAAAAAGGCCCATTTCGGTGAATAAAAAGAGTTATTTCGGTGCCAAATTTCGGTGAAAAAAAAAAATTGTTTAGTTAGAAAAAATAACTATTTCGTCATTATAATTTTATACACATGTATATGTTTGATGGAATAATTGTTTTATTTGGTCGAAATTTATCAAAAACAATGTTTTGAAGTACATTCACATCTAAAATTTAGCACGCTGTATTTGTAATTAAAATTCTCAAGATTACATACAAAAAAATCGGAAACTGATCATAAACGTTAGTGGCTCAAGTCCATTTTGACTACCTATCTCTGAAAATCAGCTATTATATGTTTCCTGCAAACTAGTCCCCACCAAAACACTGTACTTATTCAACAGTACAGAGTATTGTTTGTTTTTTTGTTTACTTTTTCACCGCCTCAACTGCGTGTGCGGTATTTGTTCATGTATATGTTGGCACTCTTGGCCGGCATTTATTTTCGTGCATTGCCGTGACAACTACGAAAATAAATAGTTGCCTCGGCTAGGACGCCCAAATACAACAATTAACATTTTGAAAGTTATGATTTGATTGGTTAATATGGAAGTGACGCTATTTTTCTGGACTGCGTTTGGCCGATTCAGAGAAAGGAACAAAGATTGAGTTAAGGCCTATCGACGATTGCGTCACCAGACGCATTTGCGGTCGGCAAAATAATGTCATTTTTGCCGTTTTATGGCCTTCTACGTCTCGTAGGAACGTGTGCGACGACGGAGACTGAGTAGGCGTACGTCTGGATGTAATAATTTTCATTCGTGAAATATATGGTTCTAGAGTAACTTGACGCTTAGTTCCAGAACCCGATGCTTTGTTCACCTTGTGCGATGCTCGAAATTTACAGTGTTTTCACACGTGTATTTTATTTTCCAGTCGACTTGCACATTACAGAACTTGCACATCATGATGCCTTTTTCTTTACTGATTACGTAAAATCCTTCAGCTCTTTCGAAAACACAACTTTCGGCATTTTATACGTTTATCCAGTGACCACGGTAATATGACCAAAATGACACAAAAACTTTCAACGGAAAACGATCATAGATGCGGAAGAGAGACATATTGCATCCACTCGGAAATAAAGAACTTAAACTCGACAGACACGCACTCGTGAAAACAAAATCATAGAACATTTCGACACTCGTAACTACCAACGCCATCTGTGATTTGTCCACCAGTAGCTAAGTGATAATGTTTATTGCCACGCTCTACTCTATGGGTGCTAGAGAAAAACAAAAGCAAAGATGGCGTCTCACATATAACCTCTTGGAATAATAAATGTTTTGTGCAAGTTCCAGAATGATTCAACGTGATTTTTCGCGATAAAAAAGGTTAATTTCGCGCGAATATCGCGATTTCGTCATATTTCGTGAAAAACTACGGATTTCGCGCATCACAGCAAATTTCGTTAAAACGAAATGCAGTATATTAACGTCTTATCACTACCAAGTAAGGTTATTTGTATTACACATCATGTGCAAGTGATTTTTTTAAAATTTCGCGATTTCGTCATTAACGAAATTTGACTACCCCTAATCATAACTTAGAAACACACAAGTTAGAAACTCACAACTTAGAACTGTCATAACTTAGAAACACGTAACTTAGAAACACACAATGCAGAACCACACAACTTAAAAATGTCATAACTTAGAACTATCACAACTTAGAACAGGCATAACTTAGATTATATCTTGTGTGTTTCTAAGTTATGTGTTTCTAAGTTGTGTGTTTCCAAGTTGTGACAGCACCCCTTACGTGATAATGTCATAAAAAAACATTGATGAAAAATTGCACACTTTTATTTTCAAATATTATTTACAGTTTGTGCAAATTTAATTTAAATAATTTGTTTAAATATAATCACGAACAATTATAAAATAAACTGAAATCAAATCAATGTCAATAAATTGTTAATTTGAAATTTCGACATTGAACAAAT
Source organism: Bacillus rossius redtenbacheri (assembly GCF_032445375.1). Lineage (NCBI taxonomy): Eukaryota > Metazoa > Arthropoda > Insecta > Phasmatodea > Bacillidae > Bacillus > Bacillus rossius. Next base: position 44,429,495 of record NC_086342.1, on the reverse strand, counting down.
AAATAAAAAAAATTAAATTGCTGCTTTTAAAAAGTCCGCCTTAATCTGTTTGATATTATAGATGTTCTCGCATGGTGGTTGGCCGGTTCTTGCACGCTTGGCTCAGGCGGATCGTGACAATTTTTCGTGCGTGCAGCCAGCGTTCATCGATTTATTAAGATGTTATCACGTCAAAATATCCTTAGTTACCAAGTAAAAGATTTGAAACCTTTTGGTAGTGTATTGTGATTGCAGATCCTTAAATGACCAAGTATTTTGATTAAATGTTTACAATGGTTCCAGTTTCTTGTTAAAGTTTGTAAGACAGTCTAATTGAATGGTTTGGATTTAACAATTGATGAATTTATGAAACTATAATAAGTCAGCCTTTACTGACTGTTTTCAAATTAACCTCATCAGTGATAATTGAAATCATTACTTTTTAATGTGTTTTATTTTGCACAATACTCCTAGCATGTCTCACCAGTTTTCATTTTCTATTGGTTGCCTTAACACCTGCAAGTTGTCATGCTTGATCAAGACTGAGTTTGTTTAAAAAAGATTGCCTCTCATATTTCAATAACCAGCTCAGAAACAAAAAATTGTTTTTATAGTCCACTGTGATTTAATACAATTTCTTAAACATATGATATTGCAGTTTGGTCCTGTTTGTCATGGGAAAAATCATAATGCGAAATAGGAAGTAAAAAAAAATGTAAACTCTCATAAAACAAGCCTGAATCAGCTGATGTCAAACAGATAAACCCAACAATGAACTTAAACAGGTATTGTGAATAAGACAACTACAACAGCACAGACAAGTTAAAATGTTTTAGTCTGTGCTGTTGTGTTGTTCATAATGCCTGGTTAAGTTAATTGTTGAGTTTATCTGTTTGACATAAGCTGATTTAGGGTTGTTTTCTGTGGGTTTGCATTTAATTGTTAATTTTTTTACTTCCTATTTTGCATTCATGATTTTTTCCATGAAAGTGCCAAACTGTTATGGCATATGACCAAGAAATTTTATCAAATCAAAATTCCCCAGTGCATAAATTATTTAAAGAACATACCCCCGCTGTGGGCTTGCAGTGCATACATTTTATAATAATGCATTGGGAGATTATAAAATATGCATAAAAGGTCTTTGTTATCAGTTGTGCATAATGATATGAATCCTATTTTATTAAAATTTAAAAAAAATATAGTTTTCTCCCAATAAAGTTGTTTATTTAGGTAATATATGTAGTGTCTACTGCAGACTCAGCATGAGTGGAGAACATTATTTTCTTTACACACTGTCAGTAACTAAACAATAATAGACCTTATCTCGTTGAAATAAATAAGTTGACATCTCGTCTTCATCCAAGTCATTTGAGACAATGAAGGGTGTTGCAGGCAGTAATTTACAGTCAGTCATTTTTGGGTTATGTGTATGAGATACTGTTTTGTCACATGTTTGTTACAGTTCAGGGGGCAGATGTGTTTTTATAAGAGCTGGTTGAGATAGGGAAGTTTGTTTCGGGGGGGGGGGGGGGGGGGTGGTCCAACTGGAAACGGGTTGGAATTGGGAGTTGTTTGAGGTTTGCAAATCGCAAAATTTTCCATAGAAATAATGTGCTGCTTATATTATATGGGCCTTAATGGAGTACTTAAATGTGTTCATGCGTGCATATGTTTATTAGATTATGGTTGAACGTCTGTCTTTGTTAGTGGATTTTAAAAAAGTTATCTTGTGTATGTTTCCAGGAAGAAAGAGTTTGACGAAATAGTGTTAGAATGCATGGAGGAGAAGGAAAAGAAGGGTAAGGACTCGAAGAAGAAAAAGAAGGAAGATGATGATGAAGAGGACGAGGATGCGGAGGAAGACGAGGAAGAGGAGGAGGTAGCGGAGGATGAAGACGAGGAGGAGGACGAGGTGGAAGAGGATGAGAAGCCAAAGGCAAAGAGGGGAAGCAGTTCCAAGAAGCCCGTGGCGAAGCGGTCGAAGAAAGGAAGCAGCGAGGAGTCCGAAGAAGGCTCAGAAGAGGTTAGTATCCTGTAGCTTCATTGCTGTGCGGGAAAGGTTATTATATTTGTATCACGAAAATAATATAGATATTTAAGGGCATTTATTTTGTGACATGGTTTCATCTTCAAACTCAACTGAAACACTCCAACTATGTTTTATTAATTTTCTGTGTTCCCAGGTATATCTCATAGGTAGGGACCCCAGAAAATGGTAAATAAAACTGGCTCATTTAGGTGTAAAAAAATTACAAAAGCGGTGCAAAAAAACCTGTGTAAAAATAAGCAAGCGGAGCAATTTTATGACTTTTCCACTTCGTAAAAACGTATGAAACGGGAAATTAATGATTTTATAAGCGTATGTTCCGGGAAAGTAAACCATTGTAAATATAGTACTTTCGGCGGGACCAAAATTAATTGGCGTATGACACGGGAAAATGTATAAAACGGGAACGTATCATCGAGCTTCTACTGTATATAATACATGCGAGTGTATGTTGGCAGGAGGGCAAAATACTGCAGCTTAATGCTTGATGCTTGTCATTCAACCAGTTGTGCAGCTCAAAGATGCTTTTCGCTTGTCTGCTAATGTTGAAACTGTTTTTTAGTTGAAATCAATATTTTTACATTACCAGAAATATTTACCATGGAATGTGCATAAATGTGGTTACATGCCTATTTATTGGGGAAAATGGCGTAGCACAAAAGTTCATGAGGGAAAAATGATGAAATTTGACAGGTATTTTAAATTGTTTAAGAAATTTCAAATTTTTTTGTGGGAAACCTTACGTTTGGCGCAAAATAGTGCTATTTTCATGAGTTATTTGTCACCGTTTCTGAAAACTATAGATGGACGAGTCTGCAAATTTTTGGGTCTTGCCAAGCCAAGTTCAGTAATAATACTGAGTCCACGTTTGATAATGTTTTAGTCGAGTCCTTAGAAATGATTCGAGTGATAATAGAAATTTTAGAGAGTAATTTTATGTCCCTGGTGTTGGATGTTAATGTACCATTAGTATCATACTTAAGTTCATATATATCTTCGAGTCTTTGAGTAAGCTATTAGTGTCATTTGATGATTGTAATAAATAGTTACCCAACATTTATAAAATTTAGCACGCTTGATTGTTAACAATAACCAAAATGTTTGAGAACTTAAAAATAATAA